>NC_091678.1:7272727-7575757 GCF_030179915.1 Drosophila takahashii | reverse complement strand
TCTTCGGATCTTCGGGTATATGTATGCCTGGCAGGCAGTCAGAAACTCGCGCACAAATTAATCTTCTTCAAATTAGCATCTTGATTAGCCAATGAAATGTGTAACCCAGCGATCGGGCGTTCGCTATAAAAATCAACAGAGAATCCAGCGATGATCATTGATCATTTTCGTGTTGTGTTGGTTTTTCTGTGACTCCCATTCCCATTCCAAATTTGTGAAGCTGAATCCGAATCCGTTCGCATGGCTCTGCTGTTGATGTGATTACAATAATTAATCTTGCCCGAGATTATTGTTTCTCCCAGCCAGCGAACCAGCAGCTAATCCAAAGTTACACGTGAAGAAAAATATAGCACATACAACTGAACAAAGTAATTAGAAAGAAGAATTCGTAAGAACTAAGAATATTATTAAATACTTGATATCTTGGTTACAAAAAAAAAGGGAAGATCATATCATGCATATCTTACCATGGTAAGACTCTAAAAAAAGTATAGAATTTTAACCAATTATTATTTGTTATCATTTAGTTTTATATACTTTTTACATTATTTTCGTAAATTATTTTTAAGATCACCTGTTGGTTTTTTAGAATTTCTTTCTGTGCAATCGAAGAGTTTGCGTTCGGATCCCTGCCATTTCCATTTTCATTTCCCCAAGGCGCCAGCTACGGGCCTGGCGTCAAATTAAGTGTTTGTGTCGCTCGCCATTAATCACGGCCTATCACAAATTTCGATATGAAAAAGTGTTTTGTATATCAAAGCAACAGCAACATGGGCAACATAACCAGGTACAACTTGCTCCATGTCGTGTTTGCTGTCTGCCGTTTGCCGTCCGCCGTTTGTGATCATATGGGTGTCGTCCGTTGTCCGATCATTTATTTACATTTTCCTGATCTGGCCTGGAAATGTCACCTGCTGTGCCAACACACCACACACATGTTGCATGCCCGGATCGAAACTGCTTCCTGGTCGAGAGAAAAAACCTTTGATGGATGACGGACAGCATCGCCATCGCCAGCATTGAATCGAATCGCATAAGATTTGAATCGATTTGAGTTTCTACGCTACCGAATCGCTGGGAAATATGGGAAAGTGGCATTAATCAGCTGACATCTGGGCTTTTTTATCTGACTGGCAGAATCGGTAAATTTATTAACTGCCTAATTGCAACTTAAATTGACACGCTTGTGGCCATAAACCTTGGCTGCTACAATCAACAGAAACTCGTTTTCATTTTCGTACATTTTATCTGTAGCAAATATCAAGCACAGCAAAAGCAATTGCAACTGCCACACAGAGCAACAATGTCAACAACAACGGGCAATTATGTGCAATAATACGAGAGTGCAAGTGCAGCAGGCAGCTACAGCAACCATTGACCACTTGAGGTTTTCAACACATTTAAACAGACTGTGTGACACCTGCAATCGAGGCGAAAATACAACGGGCCAACCTGCAGCTCGAGCCAAATTAAAATGCAATTTCGAAGTTCAACACCTTGGTCAATTTGCCGATGCGGTTTTGCTTTTCTGCCCCCTGCCCCCCTGGCTAATGACGGCTGTATGTCTCTTGGTAATCTGTCAATCCGCCAGGCAAATTAGGGAAACTTTATTGCCAGTTCTTAGTTTTATGGCAATAATTACACGGTTTAAAGGAGAGAATTTTAGCCCATTTAGCAGATTTCTCAGGGCAGTCATATAAGTTTTTGGTCAGTTATTTCTGTTAACATATTCGAAAAAATAAATATTTACATACATAGTCTTAGTTAATTCAACAATTAATTAATAATCATTAGGTGACCGACAGCCAACAATTTTGTTGTTTTTAAGAATACATTTTTATAATAATTTTTAAAAAATTCATTTTTTTATAATAATTTTTCATAAATTAATTATTGTTAATACTTAATTTAATTTTAATTTTATTAATTAATTTATTTTAATTAATATACTTTATTCCTCTTCCTTACATACATTTTACATAAGATTATATTCGCCACCTGGTGGAATTTTGTGGAGGCCAAGTTGTGTAGGTTATACAAACGACTCTCAGATGTCGCACCTTTATACTTACATAAGTATAATGTAAAATTAAAGTAAAATGTAAGCCACATATACATAAAACCAATAATGCCTCGACTATGTAATACCCTTTACTTTGTTTATTTTTCTTTATATCTATTATCAATATTTTAGTCAAAATACTGTTTTATATGCGCCGAAATTAATGGTTTGAATTTTTTCTCAATATGTGTATTTTTAAAAGGCAGTTTTGCTATAACTTGGCTAAAAAGGATTTCAAATCTAAAACTCACGATGTTTTGAACACCTAATAACCCAATATTTCTAATTTATAACCAATAATAAGGACTTTAATAAAGCATTCTTTTAAAATATGACTTATTTATTTACATTCAAGTACAATTAACAATTTGTAGGCGTACATTTCTTATACAAAATGAATCAAGCTTAGTAAATAAAGTGGATGTAGTTACTTGACAATTACCCGAAAACAATGAGATTATGCGATATTGATATAAAACCAGTTGTCTTTTAGCTCCGAGTGAAGCTAGAGTTGGGCACTTAAGAGCTAGAATAATTATAATTAACGCTATGGTCGATCGGTCGTCGTCATCAGAATTATTAGCTTATTACAAAATGCTAGGAGTTCGCTTCAAAAAATGTAAGGCAAAGTGGACGTATTCGATCGGTCCAAAAAGGACGAGTAAACTTACTTATTTCAAAAATCTCGAACATGGAAAACGTGTTTTGTTGTTTCGCTTATCGTAGAGATCGACGACACAAAATCATATCAAAATAAATAACCAGTTGCGCTTCAAAAAATTACCCAAAACAATTTCAATATTCTAGCTAAGATTAGTTTAGTAAGTGAGGGCTTAGCTTAGGAATTATAGCACTATTTTCTTAAGCTCCAGTTAAGTTTGGGTTAACGGGAGTCTGAGAAAAGCATGCCATGGGTGCAACTTAGTGATAGATAGTTTCTTAGGTTTAGATCTTAGGAGTACAGAAGGATAGACGCTTGGATAGTCGCGAAGAGATATAGAGATAGTCAGGAAGGATAGTTGGAAGAGATAGGTTGAAGCTTAGACCTGCAATCAAAACGTAGTTAATTAACCATCCAAAGGTGAGTTTCGGTTTCTGTATCTGTGTCGTTTCTGTGTGTTTATTTTGTAGTGTTTGCCGGGGCGGCCTTGATGCCTCGTCTGCCCACCTGTGCCGGTGGCTGTTGCCCTCCGCTGCCCTCCTGCGATCCGCTCTCCGCATCCGAATCCTTGAGAGAGCCACCCTCCTCGTCGCCCACCAATGCACGGTACTTTTTGGCAATAGCCTCCCAATCGGCCACGTTCTCGATGCGATTCTGATTGGCCTGCGAAAAACTGGCCTGCGATCCCAGGGGAGATAAATGCACCTGAGACAGGGCCACCGAGTCTGGGGATTTAGGAGAATAACATTAGCACGAGGGTTCCATTATACCGTAAGATACACAGAGTTAAAAGCGCCAAAAATCAAGAAAAGGTTTAAAATATTCTCATATTATTCCTAAAATTCGTTTAACATTTATAAGGGCTTAAATTGAAAACTCAAATTTATTCAATTGCTTTCAATTTAAATTTTAAAAAATATGTTTTATTAATTTTGTTAGCCGATTTCAAATAACCAATATTTATTAAAGTTAGTTCAACACACATATTACAAAAAAATGTATTAATTTTCCCATAGATTCTATTATAAAAAAATGACAAGAAATAAAATAAACTACTTCTCAAAAATGATTAGAATTTTTGTACTTCTAAAATTCAACTATAGAAATCTATAGAAAGTTGTAGAAAATGTCAAGGCAATAGAACTAGCTAAAAAATAATTTTCATTCTTAAATTTCTTTGGGAGAATAAATAGTTGGATAGCTTCGAAAAAATACTTTTCAATTTCAGGCGATTTTATCTCTGTGCATAGGAAAATTAGAAAGTTTATGAAAGAATTTTGAGCTAGAGCGAGCCAATCGTTCAGAGAGAAAAGAGTTGAGGAAAGAAAGCAAGACAGACAGAAGAGCTGATGGAGAAGAGAGTTATACTTGGGCTGACACGCTGTTAGCTACAAAACCCTTTGGATGGGTTTTCATATTCCCAGGATCTACGGGTTTTGGTCGTTTGTAGCCCTGCAGCGATACATACATGTCTCACCTTTCTTGATCTTCGACAGCCACTTGGCGCCGGCTTTGGTTCGCGGACTGGCCTGACGTATTCCCATCATCTGAACCAGACTTGGACGCTTCTTTTTCTTCATGCGTGCCTGAGGCGCGTGTTTGTGGATTTGTAGGATTGCAGGTTTTGAAGGTTTTGCAGATTTGTGGGTTAGATCAAGGCGCATTAGACACGGGACATAGATCACATACAAGACAAGAGACACAACATAAACGCAGTCAGCAATCGTTAATTACATCAAAAGCAATCAAGTGTCAAGTGCAGGACTTAAAGTGCGAAACAGCGGGAGATAGAAATAAATATTATTTCCATCACCTGCTTTATCAAATTTGTATTAAATCACAGATCATGTGCCAGGTGCAAAAGGTGTTTTATTCAGTGGGCAACACACTTAAAGCATTCACAGTGTTTTAAAACTCATTGCGGTTGTTGCCAAATTGCTTTAAATGGGTTGGGGAAAAGGTCAGCAAACTACACCCGTTCAGGATCGGTTCTGGTAGTTGCAAAGATATATATAGATTTGTAGGGAGTATACAGGATACACGGATATAAAGATAGAGAGAGAGAGAGAGAGACAGCGACAGCGGCTGTGACCTGAGATTTTACCTTGACCTTCTCGACGATCCACATAAACCAGGTGGTAACTAAATTAAGCGGCGAGGGCGCTGTTGTGGTGCGATGCATATTGCGTATAAGCTTGGACAAGCCAAATTTCCACTCGATGTCGGATTGGGCCTAGTATTTCATAGGTTTTATAGTTTTTTTTTGTTTTGTTAGCGGAGTGCGCGATGTTGGATGAGACATGATATAGGGGGAGAACAAGAACAAAGGAATATACGGGATGAGATTCGTGATCGGAAGCCTCGGAATTTACAGATATTTCGACTCGGTTAATACGTAACTTAAGAGCTGCGAAAATCAGGTTGTTTATAATTGAAATGCGCAAATGCAGCGGCCTGTTTTGGATGGCAATTTCTGGAAAAAGGGTTCCCAAAATTACCATACAAAACCTAGCCGCCATATTGGTGGATCTCTTCAGACTTAAATCCTAGACAAAGACAAACACAGACACATAGACATGCAGCAAACGAATTCTATACATAGTTTTTTAAGCATGCGTTGACCAACACTTTTTGTTCTGGCCTTGCTCAACACTGGTCACAAAAGCAAGATCACACTGGTAGGCTCTAATCGACTAAAGCTAGTCTGCACTTTGTACTAAACTAGAGGCAGCAGGCTTCACTCTTTGAGATACACTTTTACTGTAAAAAGATGTACTGTAAAAGATGTATCCCTCAGATTGCTAACTTTATTTTTCCTGAAAAAACCTGGAAGATGCAAGTCTGGGCAGTTGATGGATTTACAGAGCATGCCAAGGTCTCTAGTGAATCCAGGTTCTGGTTTCTCAATGTTTGGTTAAATTTCGATAAGGTAAATTTGCATTCTTTATACTCTATTAGGTTTTGCATGTAACTAACGGTTAGAAATAAACAACCATTTGATCTCCAATTAAATATTGATACATTTTTCTAAAAATAACTGTTAGATTTTAACCTCTAGTTAAACAAACATGCTAAAATAGGTAATTTTAAGTCTGCTTCGAAAATATTTAACTTTACTTCTTATACTGCTTTGCTGAAAAAGAAAAGGATTAGTATACAAGGCAATATGGATATCAGAGACTTAACTTATGGTTATAGTAAGGATTAAGAAAAATAGTCGAGTTAGGGAAAAGCGCCTTTAGCAATACTACCTGGATGCGTTGATAGGTGTCTGACATCATAGCAATCAGCAGGTTAATGAGCACAACCACCGACACCAACATGTAAATGCCAAAGACAATTTTGAACAGGTACTCAACCCAATACGGTTGAGTGGGCGTGGCTACATTTTTGATTTTGTCAACTTGCGTTTGCTCGGTCGTCGTTTGTCCGAACACGGCGAAGAACAACAACTCGAACGAGTTAATCGGATGCATGCGCACTGTGTCCGGAGCCCCATAGATACATTTCCAGATACACATATTCAGAAACAGATACAAATAGACACCCCCGGACAGCACGCAGAAATTATATTGAAAAATAAAAAGATAACGGACGCCCAGTTTGGGTTGGTTGATTCGATTGTAACATTTTTTTTCCATTGTCGTTGATTATTTTTGTTTTTTTTCCGATCGACCAACCCCCAGTTAAAGGTTTAGGCCCAATTGTGGTTCAATTTCGAACGGTCAGTTTGGGGTTGTTGTTGTTACACAATTAAAGCACAAAACAAATAGCATTCCATTACATAAAAATAAAAATTAAAGGGAAGAGGGAAAGCAGAGAGAAAATACAGATTAGTGACCTTGGCAATACAAACCTGAATGCGCTGATAAGTATCCGACATCATGGCAATTAGCAGGTTAATGAGTACAACCACAGACACCAACAAGTAGATGCCAAAGACAAATTTGAAGAGCACCTCGGTCCACTCGGGACGCAAGTGTCGCATGGGATTGATGTCCAGGGTGGTCGTCTGTCCGAAGACCGCGAAGAAGAGTCGCTCGAAAGCCAGAAAGGGCGTCATGGGTCCTAACATGGGTCCGAACGGAACGTTACTCACAATCAGATATCTCAACAATATTGCATTCGTTAGCGCGGATTGCTGCAGCTAGCATATATATCGGATATATCGATATATTTATTGTCGGCTTGGCACAGGCGTGTGTGCGATTATTTATTTATTTGGTTGTTTCGATTATTTTGAAGTTTACATAAACGAGTAATATTTATGGTGGATTTATTTGGATTTTTGGAGAGTGCGGGTGAGTGGTTAAACACGTCAAAAGCAGCATCTCGCAGTTCGCAGCTGAGCGGTTCGAATGACTGACGAATACGAGTATCGGTATCGGTATCAGTAGCGTTATCGTTTTTCGTTATCGATTCGATTCGATCGGTTTCGATTGTTTCGATTGTGCAGAATTTGGTGGTGGGCAAGCGGCGCAAGCTGAAAGCCCCGGGCAGGCGGGCATTTATTAATATCGATATTGCTGATTGATTGATTTTTGGTTGGATTGACTGGGGTTAAAACATCAACATGCAGTACTGGAATTTTGAGTTTGTACAAAGTTCTAATGGGTACTGTTTTGGTTAGACATCGACAAAAATAATTTAAAGAAATGAAAAACTAACAAAAGTAACATAAATTTAAAAAAAAAATAACAAAATTGAACTTAAAGTTCTGGGATTCTTAAAGAGTTTGACAACACCTATGTATATATTTTGAAAATATTTTAATAACCGAAGAAAACACATAAAAAAAAGAAAATTTACGGAAAAGTCTCAAATTGTGATTGAATTATTTCTTCTTTCGTTAAAAATTTAATTTAAATATTATTCACTTATTTTTCATCTTTTTTGTGCAAATATAATTAAATTAAAAATGTTTTTAAAACAAAACCACAAATCCAATTACAAACTAAATAATAAAGCTAAGCGCATTGATACCTATAAAAACACAGATCCACAACATCGAGGATGCGGGAAGGGGACTTCCCGCGAACATGCCTCAAAACGAAAGTAACTGAAACGAGCAAGGCGAGGGGATTTCGAGCAGCGAGTGCGGACTTGTGGATGTTCCTCCAGGGAACTGGAAAACAAACGACAATAAAACTTTACGCACAACATCGAAGGCGGCAACGCAACGGGTTCGATTCCGGCATTGGGGCATTAGGGGTTTCAGGGGGCGGGACAGCCCCCGAAAAAGGGGGCCATGCAAACGGTAGTAGTAGTAGTAGTGGGTGGGAGGAGACTTACGGTCGTCCTTGTGCTTTCGTCGGAATTCGCTGAAGCGACTATCGACATAATTCTCCACGGGCGGAGGGCGAGGAGTGGGCATGTCATCTGTTCCATTCGGATTATTCAGTTAAGGTTAAGATCAGAGGGAGAACATTATTAGTGGAGGTCTTTCGGGTTGGGGGGTTGGGTTTTCTTTGAGGATTACGACATCAAGGTTTTTGGAGGTTCGGGTTGTTTTTTGTACTTGTTGAGCATGCAATTGTTGTATTATGTGGTTGTAGTTGGTTCTTTTGCTTTTATTTTACTTATGTGAAACATCGAGCACACACAAATTAGATGGCTTTTCATTCAAGGCAGACACAGATACTTATCAAGACACATTGAACGTTCAAAATGGGGAAGTTTGCGAAAAACATTCCAAATGAAAAGGTTGGAAATCAAAATGTATACGAAAAAGGTAGACGGGAGTAAGCAAAGCAAACGTTTCGACTTACCGTCACTGAAATAGCCACGATTTCGGTTCTTCTTCTCGAAGCTGCGCAGATCCTCCGGCGAAAAGTTGGCAAAGCTCTGGTTCAAGGCCACGATGTGCATGGAAAAGCCAAACACAAAGATGGCCAAGACCGCCAGGAACCGGGCGAGATCCTTCAGCAGATCCCCAATGATGATGGCCCAGGGTCCGAAAAGGTGGTGGAAGGACAAAAAGTCCAGGATCTGGACACACGCCAGCAGGAAGGCCAATGCGAAGCACTGATTGCGGCAATAGACCAATGTGGGCCAGTACTCCTTCGATACGAACAGAAACGCCGACACATGGACACCCACGCCGGCCATTCCGAGCAGCAGTACGAGCACCTTTATCGATCCCAGTCCCGACTTATCGGAGGGATTCGTCAGCTCGAACAGCAGCAGGCCACTCAGCCAGATGAGCAGGCCCACCTCGTACCAGTAGGGCACCAAACTCAATCGGAGTACCGGGTAGATGGGCGTTATGCCCACTATGCTCAGGTGGATCATGAGGTAAATGTGCGAGGTTAGGTACGACATGAACTTGATGATGGGCACCTTGTTGAACTTGTGGCCCATCGGGAAGGTGAACCCGATCCACACCGGTGGGCAGACAATGAAGGCCACGAGCAGCAGGAGGATCTTCCAGGAGGCCCACGTCAGCGAGCCATGCCAGAGTTCCTAAATAGGGGGTAAAAACAGTATTATGATATCATGTGTTAAACCTAATACAGATCTGCTGCAACGGACAGCAAAGAAAAAAAAAAATAAACAAAAAAAAAAATTTTTTTTTAAATTAAAATAATGTCATTAAAACTGATAAAAAAAATATAACACAAAAAAATAAAATAATTAAAAAAAAAATAAAACAATTTAAAAAAAATAATTTAAATAAATTAATTTAAAAATAAATAAAATAAAATAAATAAAAATCAATAAAATTAAAAAATAAATAAATAAAAACCCCAAAAAACTAAAAAAAAAATGATTGGGGCTTAGAATGGGCTTCATAGTTATATAGATAGACAGTTTTTCATATCACACACTTGCAAGTAACGCTGGACCACCGTGTGTGCAATCACTTCCTTCTGCTCGTTTTCGATGAGGACGTCGAGAAACTCCACGTTACGCTTGTCGGTGGCCTGAAGGATCTTTCCCGCGGAATCAGAGCCAGCTGCCAGGGCCAAGAGCTCCGTGGCCATGGCCTCGCACTGCTTACCAGCAGCCACCAGATCTTTGGCGCGCTCTTTTTCCTAAGAAGATATAATACACCTTAGCAGGATTCCAAGGGGAAACATCATAAATATATACCTTCGTTGAGAGTACTATGTAGATATTGGACAGCTTGGCAGCCGTGTCCACGGGCGCTGGTGAGACCAAAACAAACTCCTGGATGGGCTTGTTGTTGTGATTCTTGGACACCACCATCAGATTGTAGACGAATCGCTTGTCCTCCATGAGGCCGTAGGTGTCATGCTCCTTGTTCATCAGATAGCGAAGGACCTCGTTGTGTCCCTCGGAGGCGGCAAACCAAATGGCGGCACAGCCGTAATTCGTTTCCGACTTGGGCGAGGCACCCGCCTCGCACAGCAGCTTCACCACCTCCAAGTGGCCAGCTTTGGCAGCACAATGCAGTGGCGTCCAACCGTTCCGATCGGTTGCGTTGATCTCCGCGCCCTGGCCGAGCAGAATCTCCACCATCTGGATGTGGCCATGCATGGCGGCGATATGGAGGCCCGTCCTGCCGTTACGATCCTGCGACTGGAGGAGTTCCGCCGACCGACTCAGGAGCAAACCGACCACTGACATGTGTCCGCCGAAGCAAGCCAAATGGAGTGGATTGTAGCCCTGTAAAAGGAATTGAAGGGTTAGTTGGGTCTTTAAGAGGTGGCTCAGTCGAAATTCTATTATTCGAACTATATATAAATCAGTGTAGAATATTTCCTATATAAAGTCCTACTAAAGAACACAAAACCTTGATTATCTATTATAGAAAATTATAGAAATTTTGCCATAGAAATAGCATATATTGCCAATAAACAGCACAGAAATAAAATTGACAAAAGATCTGATTAATATGTGCAGGAAAATTTAATATTTTTTATAGATCATGATATGAAAAGCTATCATTTTGATATGCATTAGGGTTGTATTTATCTTATTTTACAATATGTGTTCAAAAATACTTCATCTGGTATTTTAAAACTGTATTTTTAAAGCTCTTATGAATTGATAAAATATTAAATTGATATGTTTTAGTCATAAATTTGAAATTAACTGATATGAAATTGTTATAAAACAAGGTAGAAATGACTTTTTTTTCTGTGTGGTATGATTTTGAAAAATGAAATAATAAAATTTCAAATTGATATTTTTAGTCATAAATTTGAAATTAATTGATATGAAATTGATATGAAATAAGGTAAAAATTACTTTTTTTCTGTATGATTTCGAATTCCTAAAGTTCGTGTTATAGAAATTGGACCGTAAAATAAAATCCATTTAATCTTACGTTCTCGATGGTCGCCGCATCCACTTGAACACCCGCCGAGTTGAGGAGCAGTCGCACCACGTTCTCGTTGCCCGAAAAGGCCGCCAGGTGGAGTGGTGTCATCCCCGATTCAGTGCCCAGATCCCCGAACAGGCTCTGTCCCGTTGGCGTTTCCGATTTGACGGTCGCCGGGACACTGGTCAGCAATTCCCGCACGGTGTCCGCCTGTCCGTAGTAGGCAGCCACATGGAGTGGCGTCAGACCCAACTTTTTGCTATTGATTCTCAGCGAGTTCGTGCTCTTCAGCACGTCCAACACCTGACCATGGCCATTTTGTGCCGCCAAATGGACGGCGGTGAAGCCCGCCTTGTTTTCCTCAGTGCAGGAGGCACCTGCTCTCACCAGAGCCTTGACCACATCCGCATGACCGCCCTCGGCGGCCAGCTGAAGGGGCGTGGCATCTGTGAGTTTGTTCCTCGCCGATATCACACCCGATCGATCGAACTTCATCAGCTCTTCGATCACCTTGACGGATCCCTGCATGGCGGCAATGTGGGCACAGGTGTTGCCATCCTTGCTGGTGGCATTCACCAGCGAGGGATGCTGCTGCAGGAAGAGTTTGGCCACTTCAGAGTAGTTGTTCTGGGCGGCGACATGGATGGGCTTCTGGCCCAGATCGTCCGTCGCATCGATATTGGCGCCCAGCTCGAGGAGCAGCTGGCAGCACTCCATTTGCCCGCTGGCCGCCGCCAAATGGAGCGGCGTTTGCTTTCGCAGCGTCAGGATATCGATAACCGCATTGTGATCCTTGATCAGGAATTTCACCAGGTGCGTAAACCCATTCATCGCAGCCAAATGGAGGGCCGTGCGGCCCACACGTGACTTGGAATTGATGAAGGCCTTGTTGGTCAGCAGGGCATCGCAGACGTGAAGGTATCCCCTTTCGGCGGCCAAATGCAAAGCAGATCGTCCTTCCGTATCGAAGACATCCACTCGAGCATGATTCGCCAGGAGATTGTTAACCAGCTCCATGTGCCCCCGATGGCAGGCGATCAGCAGGGGAGTCCAACCCACTGACGATTGCCGGTTCATGGCCTTCTGGATGTCCGTGGGATTCATGTGCGAGATCATCTCCATCAGCACATCATTGTTACCGGCGACTGCACAATAATGGAAGGCCGTCTCCAAGGCATTCTTCGTTTGCAACGTCACATCCGCTCCGTTTTCGAGGAGCATGCGAACGATCTGCTTATCGGATTCGGGTATCTTGACCTCCTCCTTGCTGATTTGGCAGGTGTAATGCAACGCCGTGGCGCCGTCCTCGTTCACCGAGTTTATATAGGTGGTTGCCTTATCGGGACCGTGCTTCTCCTTCACCGTTTCGATCAGATGGCGTACAATGTCCGGATGGCAGGCGCGACAGGCCATGTGAAGCGGTGTCTCACCAGTCTGTAAAATACGATTATTTGTATTATAAAGAGATTCATAATTTCTCTGAAAAATATCGATATTTTCGACATTTTCACAATATTTTATCGATATTACCAATACATTCGAGGAAAAAAGTTCGATAGTGTTTCTGATAAACATCGATGTATGAAAAATATCGATAACGTCGATATTTGTATATTATCGAAAACATCGATATTTAGTTCTCTCGATATTTTCACAATATTGTATCGATAATACCAATACTTTCAAGGAAAAAAGTTAGATAGTTTTTCTGATAAACATAGATGTTTAAAAATATCGAAAATATCGTTTAAAAATATCGAAAAAATCGATAATATCAATACTTTTCAAGCTCTATAGATGGGGCTTACATTCGACTTGTACAGCGGATCGCCTTCGTCCTCGAGCAGCTGCATCAACGTGGCCAGATTGCCATGACGGGCAGCCACATGGACGGGGGTCAGGCAATCATCCGTAGTCAAATTGGGACTGGCTCCAGACTTTAGCAGCATGAGGGCACACCGATCACCGTCCTTCACTCGCGCTGCAATGTGCAAGGGTGTCTCGCGTAGCTTTCCTCCCCGGACATGGACATCCGCCCCGAATCCAAGGAGGGTCTCCACAACGGCAGGCTTGGCCGACTCCACGGCTATATGCAGAGCCGTATAGTTGTCCTGCAAGGTATTAACTATTAGATATTTCAGAAGAAACCAACTTTATACCACTCACATTTGTGGTCACATCCACTTTTTCGCCCTTCTGCAGCAGTGTGTTGATGATCCCCGTGTGCCCGTAGGCGGCGGCGGTGTGGATACTCCGGGCTCCATCCTTATTGGGCATGTGGAGATAGACGCCCTTCTTGAAGAGCATCGTGGCGCACTCAGCATGACCGTTGAGTGACGCAATGTGCATCAGGGTGCTGCCATCCTTGGTGCGCTCGAAGATGCTCGCCTTGAACTTGTCGGCCAGTATCTCGATGACGTGCGCGTGCCCATTCTCGGCGGCCAAGTGCATCGGGGTGCGATCTAGTAGGGATTAAGGACATTTTTTAATATTGAATTCCATTCTTTCATAATCAGTTCACTATATAAATTCAGGTCCTTAATGATAAGGGGCGCCAAAATTGTATCATAATGCTTTTAAAGTTTGAAGTTATGTTATTATTGCGAAACCATTTTACTAGCTTTCATAGGAAACTGAAAATTGCATATTTGTTATCTGTTAATATTAATATGATTAAATGTGGGGGCGCCAAAATGTTGTATTTAAGCTTAAACACGGTCAAAGCTAAACGTTATTTTCAAAATGTATTTTTTATCTGTTAATATCAAGGTGAACATGATTTTTATCCAGCCCATCCTTGGTCTAGTTTCCCCCAGACTCACCTTGATTGTCCGCAATGGACGCTGAGGCGCGCACGCCATAGAAGTACTTGAGTAGGGCCTCATCACCTTCGGCCGCCGCGATATGCAGCGGCGTCTGGCCCTCCCCATTCTGCGTGTCCACATTCGTTCCGTAGTCGACCAGGATGCGGACCATGTCCACGTCCCGCCGTCTGGCGGCCAAATGCAAGGCCGTGTCTCCATTGGCCGTCGTTGCCTGTAAAAAAACGAAACGAAATTTGAGCATGAGGAAATGCACTCAGAGGAAAATACAGAGAAATTGGTTAGACGCTTTAAAAACATCAAATTCATGGAAAATATTTGTTCTTTATAAGCTTATATGGGTAAAAAGTCTATATTTTCCTTTAAAAATATCCAAAACTTTTTAATGTCTTCAAATAACCTATTTTTCCAAGTGTTTAAAACTTAACTTTATTTAACACATTTTATTTTGGGCTATGCAAATCAGATCTCCCTCCCCTGTTAACTGCGTTTTCGCCTCACTTTTGACCCAGTTTGCGGCTGTTTTGCCGGCTGATTGCGTGCTCAGCCAGCGGCCAAAGTCAGGCGCAACTTTAACTTAAACTTTGGCTTGAACCCTTGGCCTAAAGCGAGCCCCAAGCGAAGCCCTTTGGTTAATTTAATCAACACGCACTGCTCTTGGCATGTGTTGCACTTCAACTTCTGATTGAAAATTGCTCAAACTTTGCCAATGTCGCGCACTGTTGCACTTTTCATGCATTTCTTTTCATGCACCTGTGCGTAACTGAGGGAGGTTAATTTGCATTTTTGATTTATTTACACGCTTGGCTTTTGGACAGTTCAAGGCTTAGGGAGCCTTGTGGACATTTTCCGACAGCTCAGCTGGACATTTTGATTGGCACTTTGGCGGGCGGATTATAAAGTCCACAGGTTTTAGCGCAAATGTGGGTATAATTTTCTAGGAATACCGTTGAGTGCGTAGATAGTGAAGTGAATTTAAATTTATGGTTTCTTATAACTCTTAGTGTTGACATTTTCTGACAGCTAAGGAAGGCATTTTGATTGCTGTAGGAAGTGGTGAACGATTTCAGATTTAAAGTTTAGTTTTCAAGCTTTTTCTAATGTTTTGTAAAAAATGTAAAGTTGTGGAAATTTCTAACTGAAAAAATCCGGCTTGTAGGACCAACAAATAAAATTTGCAATAACCTTAAAAATACTATAGTTAAGAATTCAACAATAAAAAATTTTAAAACTTGAAGGTAAAAATATTTTTATTTTTAGGTGTTGAAGGCCTAAATTTACAAGGAGATTTGGTTTAGTTTTTCAGATAACTCACCTTTAGTTGGTCTGCAGTTTGTGCCGCCAGGAGCTCCCTGCACATGGACTGGTTGCCCGACTCCACGGCGAGGAGCAATGGTATTTTGCCACGCTATTCGAAAGATAGGTTATATAGTTTACAAAATAATTAAGATAAGGACATCACACACCCACATACACCCATCCATTCAGGCCCACACACGTATAATCATAAATATCCAATTAGCCAATTCGAGCCTCAAGTGTTAACGGCAACATGTTTTTGCTATTTTTAGCCAAGTTCGCAACTTTGGCGCTCCAACTTTGAAACCAACTAGCTTTTGGGGAGGCGAAGGAGGAAGAGGAGAAGGAGGGGCGTAAGAGGGGGCGTGACGGGGAGTCATTATCCCTATCTAACAGGAAAGGCGAGTAAATCAAGTTGTACAGCGACTTGACCCCCTTTTTTTGGTAGAGTTTTCCTCGGTTTGTTATTTGTTTGTTGTTGGCAACGAGTTGAGCGCCCTCTCTTTTTCGAGGGGGGAAAAAATACTATCCTACCCAAAGATACACCTATACATTTAACCAGGGAATATGCGTGTAAAAAAAGGAAAGCGAATCGAATCGAAGTGAATGGCATCGAAAGCTAAATACTTCATCCGGCTAATTTCGCCTGACAGTGCCATTCCACCTCTCTCTAATTGATTTAAATCAAGTTGCTGTTTGCCATTTGCCACAGCCATCGAAGCGCAAATCGAGGTGGGTAGGCATTTTGTCTAGACAATCAATCGGTGGCACCCGCAGCCGATCTCCCCCAAAAATTCCCTCGATTTTCGCCCAATCGTTCGATTCGGCTATTCGGTGGAAATTTATGCGCTCCCCTCGCGTGCGTAATGGAAATATCGCCCGTGCATTTGCACCCGTGCACGTGATGCGACAAATAGTTCCGCATTTCAGTTGAGATTTCCTAGGTGGGTATCCAAAAAAAAAAGGGTCAGGAGCTCGGTTAATCAGACGGAGACAACAACTTTGATGGTAATTCAACGCTCACGGGGGTTTACTTATGGTGAGAGCTCCTTATTGTTACAGTGTCAAAAAAAGAATAGTTTGAAAAACAAACCAAATTGTTAATTATTTCTTACTAAGCAAAAATATACTACTGAAACTAATTCTTATAAACTAGACAATTTTTAATAAATATTCGTACAATAATGTAGGTTTAAGATGCGAACTAATTTTCTAATTCTCTAATAAGCATTAAGTAAATGATTTTGTAGAAATCCTATAATATCTATTTTTTCTATTAAAACACCATTTACTGTAAGCAAAAGCTTTTTTGAATGTTAAATGACGTTAATTTTTTCTGGCTGTGTAATAGCCGCATTAACTTTTTTGGGCCTTTTGTGATATTCAGCCAGTCGAAATGCATTTACCGTGAGCAGTTTTGCATATCGATTTTTCCACAAATTTGGTTTGCTTTATGTTACTCTGCTCCTCTCGATTTTGTTGTTGCCATTATTATTGTAATGTATATATTTTTTGGTGATTTTTATTAAGTCTTTGTTTACGTTGGCACCGCCTGGCACCACTGTCGAGAGTACTTGACTTCACATGGGTTTACATTTTGGGGAACAAAACGATATAGAGGAGATAAAGCGGCCAACACTTGTGGCTCCATCCATCACTCACACAGCCACACTGGCACTCACAAGCACACATGGTAACACTTACGCCGTCCGCTTTTAAGCGGATATCCTTGCCAGCTGCCGCGAGAAGAGCGCGGAGGATATTGGTTGCAGTTCCGGTTTGCCGACTCGACACCAAATGCACCGCAGTTTGGGAACGCGACTGAAATTGCAAAAAAAATTGATTAATGCTTCAATTGAAAATATGCACACACTGCACACGCACATATCGCTAGGGTCACACTTTTTATTTTATTAGTTGGAATTAATATGCTGCTCTGTGGTTAATGTTCGCACCTAAAAAACTGGCTAACTGGTTCCTATTCGCTTCAAAATCCCATTTGCTACTGAATAGGCAAGTGGCTCGTTTTTGCGTTTATAAGCACATTTCGTGTCATTTTTCTTTTTTTTTTTGCCTCTACCGCTCATATCACAGATTGACAGCCCGAAAAAAAAGCATAATAAAGAACTCCCACTGACAGCCGCAGTGGGAGTGAGCGAGAGCGAGAGAGGTGTATTAACGGGGGGGTGGGGGATGGGAGGTCGAGCAGCAGGTGTAGGAAACATGGGCCAGGTGTTGGAAGTGGATGTGGATGTGGATGTGGAGTCCTTCTGCCGCCACGCACACACGCCAACGGAACACTTCAAACTTGGCTGTTGCTAAAACAAAAGTTTGCATCTGTCTGTCTCGCTTCTGCAGCTCCACCCCTCTCGGTCCCTCGTTTCATTTCGGAGCTCTCTTCTGATAACCATCAGTAATTTCGGCACAGTTCACGCCCCCTAAAAATAAACCCCATTGCGGCCGAGAAAAATAAAGAAAAGCAAATTAATGCCGACACGAGAAATAAACTTGGAGAAATAATTGCCAAAATGCTTGACGATGTGATCATCATTTATTCATATTTTAATCTAAAGAGAGTCATCGCAATTTTTCTACGTTCTAATATTGTATTTCTGATGTGATGATGATATGGTTTTTGATTTTAAACAATATAATAACATCTATAATTAGGTCTTACCCAATGACCTACTCATATTTAATTTGTTTTAAAATATGCAAATTACCTACTCATACTGAATTTGTTTTAAAATATAATAATTACTTTGAGTTAGAAGTCAGCGCTTTAAGCCAATTCTAAATAGTTTTAATCTCTAGAACTTTTTAAACTATTCTGAGTCTGTCAATCTCCTAAAAATATGTTTGTTTTGGAATAGTACATTACTTCTTTAAAGTTTCGCAGAAGTTTCTTTAAGCGCGTCCCAGACATTACCATCTTAACCTTGTCGCCAGTTAATTGCCGGTCCCGCCAAAGTTACATGCAACATGCGAGCCTCAAAGTTGCATCTTCGCTTGGCTCTGACCTTTGTTTTTTTTTTTAGCCATTAGCCAGGTGAAGTATGCGTCTAATAGCCGCAAATTGCCTGCGAATCGGGCTGACAGCAGCCCCAAGGTATGCAGCGATTTCAATGACTCGAAAGTACAGACGCGAAACTCCAGTCTTGAGACTTGAGTGTGTCGCCTGACGTGTCGCGACCTCAGTTCTTGGGGGATATAGTATATAGAGCTATAGCTTTTGGAATACTCACGCCACCGGTGGAGAAGGGATCGACGCCGCGTTTTGTTAGCAACAATTTGACGACATCCTCACGCGAATACATTGCCGCAATGTGTAGCACATTATAATTATCCTGCGAAGAGAAAAGAAGAGAAGAGGTGGGTGAAATCAATTGCAATTCATTGGCAGGAAACCCACGCCCCCACACCAAAAGAAAGCTGGGTCAGTTCAATGGGTCAAAGTCAGTTGGGTTTTGCATGTGGCCTGCCTTTCGGGGCAAAAGGAGTGGCTCGACCGTTGCTTGATTACTTAAGCCACAATCTTGCATGCGGACTTTCACTTACCGAAGGATTTCTTAATGGCCACAGCCCAGCCGAAACCTCACATGCAAAAACTGCATCAATGGCACCCGGGAAAAACCAAAAAAAAAAAGAAAACCAGGTGGGCTAAAAATTATGACCCTGAGCAAATCACCGAAACGTAACGAAAAGTCCTTTAAGATAACGTCTTAAAGAGTGAAGTGTGTCAGTTGTGAAGTGGGGCATGAGGGAGTATTTATTACCTTATATAATAAGCCATAACGCAACGTGTTACACATACGCCCCGTGTGCCATGGGCTTAATTTATAACTAAGCCTCCCCATTGTTCTCAGCCCGAACGGAAGTGAACTGGTTTCGTATATACTTATATATGGCGTCGTATAAAGTGAAGAGGTCTTTTTGCCCTGTCATCAGGTTGGTAAGTGCAAATGGAAAGTATTAAACTAAGCCAATAGGGATTTAAAACTAGAGCTTGAAAAAATATTGACAGTTTTCTATTTCTCGATATTTACGTTGTGTTTTCTTTTCAAAACATCGATATTATCAAATCAAAATTGTCAAAAAATCAAAGGTATCGATAATTTTCAAAATCTTTTTTAAACTATACAAATTTCGCCAATAATCACAAAACTTATTTATAAAAAATGCAAAGTTCACAAAATAGATATTATATATTATTTTTTATCTATTTTATAAACATTACTTAATAAACTTAAGTCATAATAAAATAATTATAAACCTTATATTTAATCCTTATAATTCTAAGCAGAGAACATTTTTATACCCGTTACTCGTAGAGTAAAAGGGTATACTAGATTCGTGCAAAAGTATGTAACAGGTAGAAGGAAGCGTTTACGACCCTATAAACTATATATATTCATGATCAGGATCACTAGCCGAGTCGATCTAGCCATGTCCGTCTGTCCGTCTGTCCGTCTGTCTGTCCGTCTGTCCGTCTGTCTGTCCGTCTGTCCGTCTGTCTGTCTGTATGAACGCTGAGATCTCGGAAACTATAAAAGCTAGAAGATTGACATTTTGCATGCAGATTCTAGGAGTTCCTACGCAGCGCAAGTTTGTTTCAAAAGGGTGCCACGCCCCCTCTAACGCCCACAATCGCAAATATACGATTTTAAAAATTTCAATATTTCGGAAAAGTAAAAATGCAGTTTTATGGTGTTTATCAATACCTATCGAAATGTAGAAGAAATTTTTTTAATCGGACCATTCGTTAAAAAGTTACGACGGATCAATGTTTTTATCTCCATCTCCTTCGCACTTCCTTTAGCCGAGTAACGGGTATCTGATAGTCGGGGCACCCGACTATAGCGTTCTCTCTTGTTTTCTTTAAAAATTTCCATATTTCTGGGAATTTCTAGGAAAATTTCATGAGAATTTTAAACCCCTTTCCCCTTGGTAAGTGTGTGTGGGCTTCGTGTCGTGTGAAATTCGAGTTTTCTGCGGTTTATTTGCGACTATTTCTGGCCGCAGCTCCTGGTAATTTGCATACAACGCCGCAGGGCTCGAAGCGAAGGCTTTGACACATGTCCAGAAAGCCAGAAAGCTAGAAAGCCAATCCAAGACGTTGGCCCGAAACAAAAACCAAAGTAAACTTTTAGTTCCAAGAATCGGTGGAATCGGAGGGTATAGAAGGGTTGTCCAAGGTAGACAGATAATATTTCACGCGCTGCTTTGCATACTTTTGAGCCCGGTTCGAGTTCGTTTTCGAGCCTCGTGTTCTGGTTTTTGTGTTTGTGTTTGCTTGGACGGGCGAAAAGGAAAAACCGGAAACAAAACCAAAGCGGAAGCGCAAATTTTCCAGCACATTTTTGCCCTGGCAAATGGATAGAGGGAGTAGAAAAAGACGACCCAGATTCGATGGGTGTTTTTTTAAGGCTCAGAGATAGTCGAGAAATGAAGTCATTTTGTGGCAATGTCACACACCTTCTTTAATATAATTGCAAGTCCTTATTACGGAGGTAATTCTTCTCATCCACTCAAAAGGAGTTAATTAATTTCCTTTTTTTTTTGGGTCGGAGGGAGATTACTTTACTCACGCACTAAGGCCAGTTGACAAATGAATTGGCGTTCTTATTGCTCATTTTTATTTCACGCTGTCATCGCCCCACATATGGAAGTGCTTTCCCCTTGAATTTAATTAAAATTGCATATTAATGACGCCGCTGGCCATAAAAATGTGGCGGAAGTCGGGGCTGACGTCGAGGTCTCCGGTTTGGGCTACACTCGAAAGGTCAAATGGAGTTTTTTTTTGGCTTTAGCTTTGGTTTTGGCCAACTGGGCGGACATCGGAGTCATGTGCTTGATTAATTGGCTTTTAAGTTGCAAAGAGGTGTTGCAAACACGCCTCTAAGTCGGCTTCCAAAAAGGTTCCTTCGAGTTGAAAAGTTAAAAATGTTAATTAGTCCGGCGCATTACATCATACAAGTATTCTTTATAATGGCCATAATGGTCCTGGACCTGTCGTGTTGAAGGGGAATTACTTTTGGGCTGGTGGTCTGACAGTTAGATAAGTTGCAGATTGTAAATGCAATAAACATTTCTCTCGGCCACGAGCCCACTTTTTAATTCATTTAAGCCCTGTTCGTGAAATTATCCGAGTTGGTCACGAAGTGACATTTCCCTTAAAAAAAACAAGAGTAATTATCCGGATGAGGTAATGTTTTGGTTTTCTAAAACAAGGTGCGTTTTTTACAATCTCACGGAACTGATATCATGTTATTTAATTAGCACAAAAACAAAGTGATGCGAGCGCACATGGAACAATCATCCATTTGGAACAATCTGAGCTGAATAATTAAAATTAACATTAGAAAAAAAATTAACGAACAAAAAGACCACAGAAATAAAAATGTAACTTTAAAGCTTATAAACAATAATTTATGTGATTCTCATACAATAAGATGCAACAAAATAAATCCAATTAAAATTCTAAAACAACACATTTTTCTACTCAAATAAATATTTATCGTGTACTTTATTTTCATGGTTAGCTTGTAATTTCCAGCTTGTTCATGTTTTATTACTTTCATGTACCTTTAACATTTCCCCACACAGTCTTTAACCCAAGCAAACGCAATCGTCCACTTTTAGGGGAAACAAATTCCAAGGGGCTAAGAAAATTGAACTTTCTGTGTTTGTTTTGGTAATTCAATTCGCCATGTCTGCACTGGCTGGTTTGGCAACAATTATTTTGTAATTAGGTCAAGGATTTTTATCGCCGCAAGCCCCGAAATAAAGTACGTTGCGTATAAGTAAGGACATGTGAATGGTCAGCCAAAAACCAAAAACCGACTTGAAGTGAAATTTTGCTAAGTAATTGCGGCATGCAAAGCAAGCTGGTCAGCGAATTCGACCAATTGTTAGCAACTTGGCCTAATGGCCGATGCCAACTTTGCTCACTTCACTCGCTGACATCAAAACAAGAATTGGCCATAATCACGATGGCAAATTACTAAAGAAATCAGGGATAAACATCAACGATGACCTTTCATCTCTTCTTTTTTTGCCGGTTAAATTGAGCCTTGAAGATACCTATTATTTGGATTATAGCCTAAGGTATTTCATAGCTTATAACTATTAATTTAACAATAATATCAACAATAATACTAAATAAAAATGTTATATTTTTATGAGAATTTGCAAAAAAATATATGTTTAATGGTGTCCAAATTAAAACTTAATAATAAAATTAAAATATCAATTAATTTATGAGTTTTAACATTCCATGAAAATAATAAACTTAATGACGCAAAAAAAATGTTTAAAACCTTAATGAAATGAAAATTTCATTTAAATTATGAGTTATAGAAACTCTAAGAAACCAATATACTTAATAACGCCCAAGTAAAACTTAAAACTTGAATGTTCTTTAATTAAGTTATTCGCGTTTTTTGATTGCAAAATAAACGCCTTTAAATTGCAACGTCGATAGCGGTTATAAAACCAAAATAAAAGCAATGTTTTCTTGTTTTTCCTTCAAGGAAATTCCCATTCGTGCTGAGAAACCCGACCCAACTGGAGTCAAATGAAGTAAACTCCCCTATGAGTCGACCATTGGCCAAGCTCAGTTCAGTTGACCCATTGAGGAAGGGCGGTATTGCCGAATTGAAGTATTGACGGGGGTGAGTGGTGTGTGAGAATCGTGCGTATAAAGTGGGTGCACGGGCTCACCCACCGACGCCCCCGCTTCTCGAGATTTAATTATGCGGTTTTTATTGATTTGACACATTTTTAGCGGCTTTTGTTGCCGCTGCTTCACTTAAACAGCTGGGTTGCTTCTATATTTGGCCACCCATCGCAGTGGGGATTTCGGGAGCTAAAGGGCTTTAAAAATATTCCTAGCATTTTCCCGGTCAAGACTCACATTGTTGCGGGCTCCCACATCGGCGCCCAGCTCAATCATGCGATCCATTATGGCCGTCTTATTGTCCTTCGTGGCGTACATCAGCGGCGTCATGCCGGTATTCTAAAAATGGAAATTTATGAGATTTTAATAAGTTAGGATTTTCAAAAAAATGTTATGAATGTATAAGAAAAGATAAATGTTAAAATTTAAAATTTCCCATAATCTTTTATATAGTGCGGACTCAATTTTAAACGTTATATAAATTTTACTTAGATTAAAATGCTATTATTTTGCATTGATAGCACTTTTTATTAATTTATTAATCATCTGTGGAATCGATTTTGTAATACTTAAGAGCTGGAACGTTTTAGCTCACTGATAAGAATTTGTGTTTATTACGACAAGATTAAACAAAAAAAAATTGTTTATAATATTAAGGGTTTAAGTGTCGGTATTAAAACCTAAACAACCTTGAAATAACTAGTTTAATTCACTAGTTCTGAATATGTGTGAATTTCATACTTCGAAATGACGACCGATTAAATTGCCTTAATTTTGCATTGATAACACGTTTTTTTTTAATTTACTAATCATTTGTGGAATCGATTTTGTAATAAAGCAGCTGTGGCTTTTCTTGACTGATAAGAAATTTAATACTATTTAAATCGAAAAAAGTATGAAATAATTAAATGAATATTCGTTAGTTCTTATTTCATTTTGCTTATATTAACTTAAGGAATTCCCTTAAATTACGTTTGTTTATCAAACAATTGACAAAAGACAGCAAATAAAATATTGGACTTCAATCTCCAGACCTTATTGACAAGTCCCATTCATACAGATTCGTCATTATTGCGATAGGACCCTTGTGCTGATAAGCTGTCTTGCATATTATAAGCTCGTTCTTTTGTAATTAAAAGGAAATCAAGAGCAAAGCCATCAAGTCAAGAACCGAATAAAGACCCAAAGCCAGGAGAAACGGAAATAATCAAGGCAAAAATAGCCCAACTCTAGGCTATACTTATGCAAATATTGTCTCGGTCTCAGTCTAGTCTGGCAGACACAACCTGAACCTTAAGGGGGAGTTGGGTAGGGTATATAGTACCACCCAAAATAGAAAAGAAATCCTCTAAAGATATTTCAACCCTTTCGGCGCACACCACCCCGCATTTCATTAGCGGTGCAACGTTAATTTTATGTCAACGACTTCTCCGTTTCATACCGTTTATGGTAAATTGAAATCGAAGCGCTTCAGTTCTTCGATGTTTTATGAGTTTATCGGTAGTTGGCTGGGTAGTCAGCGCAACTTGTGGCAGGACGCCCGGAACTTGGAGCTCCGAGAAAAAAAAAAACTGAAAGCCACCAAAGCCATCGCCTTGGCAGCCAAAACATTTGGGCCGCGCTATCAAATAACATTCGCTGTTCTCCGCTTTCAGGCATTTTGCTTTCTAGCCTCTGTTTTTCAGTTTTCTGGCCTCCAGTTCCTCCTGAGCTCTGTGTGTCGTTATTTTGGCTGGTAAACAACCAGAAATGGGAAAATGCCGCCGACGTTGATAAGGGCGACGTTTGTACAACGCTTTGTACACTCGAGTAAAAATTAGTTTTAAAATTTTTTACCCTTTATCTTTTTGAAATATTAAAAACAAAAATTAAAAAAAAGTTTTAAAAGTCTAAAGCTTTCTTATTTCTTTAATGAACTGAAAAATAATTATAATGCTTTTAAAATGTTTAAATTACAATAACATATCAACCAAATACACGCCTATTTAACAATAAAATAAATTTACAAAAAAGGGAAATTTGTAATAATATTAAATCATAAAGATTCCTAACTTCTCAATTGTTTATAAGAAATAGCTATTTTCCTATAAAAAAATAATTATTTGAAAAACTATAAAAAAAATCGGAAACTAATTTGTTTATTTTTAATTACGAAGAACTATTGTTTTTTTACGTGTAAGACCTGTTCCTGTACTTATTTCGCTTCCTGTTCCCGCTTTCTGGCTCGCAATTGATTTTACAAATTCAGGCAAATGAGCCGTAAAGCCTGAAGTAGAACCGTAGTAGTACTCACCATGTCATGGACTCCGGCCAGGGGAATGTGATTGCCGTCCTCACCCACATTGGCCACATACTTCTCCAGCTTCTTGAGTTCCGCCTCAATCGGGGTCCACTCGCTTTTCATGGCCAAACCGAGGACCTTATTCGCCGTATCCCGAATGGAGGCGCCGGCACTTGGGGGCTTGGGGGCGGGAAAGAGATCCATGTCCTTCTTGTCGCCATTGCTCGAGCTGTCGTCCTTGGGATCGGAGTCGGCCTTGCTGGCGGGCGTTGCCCGTTCGCTGGGCGTGGCCGAGTCATCCGGCGGACCTGTGAGGGAGGAGGGGGTCTTGCGGCCCACGCCGGCGCCCCCAGCACCGCCGCCACGCCCACCGCCACGCCCTCCGCGCGGCTGCGACATTCTGCCAACACTCTCTATAAGAAGTCAGGGATCCCAAATCAATCGCTGATCATTGGGATTTTCCAAAGGGGGGTTCGTTGGTTGAACGGATGTTAACTGGTTTATGCTGCCATTATCCGTGTAATGCCTTTCCGGTTATTGTATTATTATTGATTCGATACGGCGAATGGCGGGTTTTAAGCTGCATGGCTTCGCACTCGCATTGCACAAAATTCCTACGGCCTACGGCCCACGGCTCCGCATTTTACCAATATTTGTTACCAACAATTTGCATTTTCATTGGCAACACAGCAACAGACACACTGAAACTCACTAGCCACACACACAAACCGACAAAACCGAAAAGCGAAAAACACTCGCTATTATTCCACTTTGATTCTTTCGCTTTCTTCACTTTTACTACACAAATTTATATGTTTAGCCCCCTTTTATTTCTTCGGTTGCGTGTGCGTTAACGGCGGCAGTGCCCCCTTTTCTTCTTCGGTTGGCCAAAAAGTCCCCAACTTCAGCACTGGAGTTCTTAGGTTTTTATTTATTTCTCTGGAGCCACGAGAAAAATTCAACCGTTTGCCACGAGCGTCTGCGAGTTTCTGATTTGCCAGTCTCATTTGCACACAGAGCCGAGTTTTCCCAAGGCGCCGCTCGAGCGGAAAAACTCGGCCCTCCACTCGGTTTTTCGGTAGCTCTGGCAACACGACGAAGCTCCAAACTCGAAGGACGCAAGACGCTGCCGCGAAATAAACAAAGAATCCAAGTAACATCCGCGCAAGCGTTTGTTTACAATTGTTGAATCTGAATCCTCCGGGTAATACCTCCTTTTTTGGCGCCAAAATCTGCAGTTTCGTTGGGATTTTCAGCGTCGTTAAGTGCCAGTGGGAAATCCAAATGGGCAGCAGTGGCGATTGAGAGTGTAACATCCTGGCTAGCTAGTAAGTGGAAATCCCAAAAGGCCAGGAAAGTAATTATTACAAAAACTATTGTACAAGTAAATGATTAAGGATTTTTCCGTTACTTTATATATTTGAATTTTATTTCTATTATCAGATCAATATATTATTATATATTATTTTAATAGGGAAGTTTATTATATTGTAATATCAATATTATTAATACGCCTTTCCATTCCCAAAGTTAATATTATTTATTAACTGACGGAATATTTAAAAAGGTTTGTAGGTCCTCAAATGAATTCCCAATCTTGACAAAATTATAAATAAAATGAGACCTAATTTTATAAACATTTTCTAATGCCTTGCTTTTTCTATTCTGCAGATACATACATATATGTATAAATATTTTTTCTGATTAGACATGAAGCACACTTTAAGAAAAAGCGATTTGGGGGTGTGATAAGAAAACAAATAAGATAAGAAAAAGTAAAAATATCAAGCCACGCGAATTATGTCTGCTTACTTATCAGGGATGCCGTGCTAAATGATTCAAGAACCAACCATTTAAGCTTATCTTATCTAAATAGAGAAGTTTAAAAAAGGTTGGAGAACTAAAACTGCTTGAATTTGCTTCTTACAATCTGATAAAAAAAATGAAATCTCATGATTATAATATACTTTTTCTTTTTATTTTACTATGGAAGTTGAGTGTTAACAGTTGATATAGATTTATCAAGTTTAGCACTAAGATAGTAAAAAGAAAAATATACAAATAAGTTAACTAGATAAGCTGAACCATCAAACACTTATTCAATGTTTAGGAGATACCCCCGTATGTTATTACTTAAATTATGCAGTCATTCATTATACATAGTTGTTTGTTCTAATCGCTCAAACTTGGACTTCAAGTTTAACAAGCACATAATGACCTGATAAACGAGAGAACAAATACATTTCGAAGATCAAAAAGCTACGCATCACGCCACATCGAAAAAGCTTCAAACATAAACTGGGGTGTAGTTCATTTACTTTTAAGGGGAATTAATACATACAAGCGCAGATCCAGGGGGGGTGATATGAGGTATATATCACCCCCCAATCGGGTGAAAAATAAGACGAATTTTGGTATTCAAAAAGTGTGAAAAAAAAATGTTCTGATATCACCCCCACAACAAAATCCTAGGTGTGTAAAAAGTGTTCACTGAAAAATCTGAAAATAAATATTCAGTTGTATAGTCTAAAATAAATAAGTTCATAGCTTTAAATCCTAGCATGATTCTACTTGAAAAGGGTGATACTCAAAATGCACCCTTAATCCTCAAATATCCCATACACAAGAGAAAAAAAAGAGAAGATGAGATAAGATATTTATACCCGTTACTCGTAGAGTAAAAGGGTACATTGTATTCGTGCAAAAGTATGTAACAGGGAGAAGGAAGCGTTTCCGACCCCATAAAGTATATATATTCTTGATCAGGATCACTAGCCGAGTCGATCTAGCCATGTCCGTCTGTCCGTCTATCTGTCCGTCTGTCTGTCTGTATGAACGCTGAGATCTCGGAAACTATAAAAGCTAGAAGATTGGCATTTTGCATGCAGATTTTAGGAGTTCCTACGCAGCGCAAGTTTATTTCAAAATGGTTCCACGCCCCCTCTAACGCCCACAATCGCAAATATACGATTTTAAAAACTTTAATATTTTGGAAAAGTAAAAATGCAGTTTTATTGTGTTTATCAACACCTATCGAAATGTAGAAGAAATTTTTCAAATCGGACCATTCGTTAAAAAGTTATGCGTGATCAAAGTTTTTAATCTATATCTCCATCTCCCTCGCACTCCCTTTACCTGAGTAACGGGTATCTGATAGTCGGGGCACCCGACTATAACGTTCTCTCTTGTTTTTTTTATGTTACCCCCCTAAAGTTAAATTTGAATAGAGGAATCAGTTTAAAAATATTTTTTAGGAAATGAGATCAGTTCTTTCTGATCGCCTTCAAATCAGTTTGATTTTAATAGTACGCATTCTTTCAAATATATCAAAATATTTGAAACAAATATTTATTTCAACGTAATATAAAGCTTTTAAAAATATAGCTCCCCTTTTTCTGCGACTCTGACTTTTAAAAGCTGCTGCCCCATAGAAAACACAATGATAACTCACAGGCACACGTGCTGCCAAAGCAAATAGCAAAAAGCAAGCAAAATAAAAGCGATCAAACAGAAAACAAAACAAACGCCGGCAAATCCATTGTCGGGCTATAAAGAGAAAAATAATAAAGTTTAAAAAAAACCCAGAAAGCGTCGGGAGAGGCAGCGGTACTACGACGAGCGTATGGCGATTAGAAGACCTCCACTCAGTTTGTTTTGGAACCTGACGGGCTGCGGACGTTCTGCTTAATATTCCTAGAACATAAAAACCAGGAAATATTTAATCGTTTTAAAATTAAAAAGTGTACCAGTGCATATTATGAAATTATAGTATCTAAAAATTCATTAAAATAAAATTAAACAACTGTGATAATCGGCAAGATGAACAGCAAACTGCAGATCATCTCCAGATATTTGCTGAGGCAAAAATGTGTGTTCAACTCGATGCGCAGGTGGGTAGACCTTCAAGGATCATTTATCCTTATAGTTAAAGTCAAGGTCAGTTTTGATAATATCTCCTATCAAAAAAGAAGAAGCTGGCCAGAAACTTTCCTTCGTCTAATTGCGCAGTTTTGGTGATGGGGTGTGCTAAATAGTCCCCCTTATCCCCCTTCTGCCACGTTGCGTAATATTTTAGACTCCAGATGTAGATGGTATGGTACAGTTGCCCACAGGAAATCAGAGTTAATTTAATTAGCCTAAGTAGGTGGTTAACTTCACCCAGAATCAAGAAAGGGGCGTGTCTATGGAAAGGTGTCCAAATATAGACGGCCAACAGGTCTTTTTAATTATCGAGTTTTAATTTAGATGAATTTCAAAAGATAAGCAAATCGTCAGCAGAATTTTCCACTCGCTTGATAATTTATGGCGACCACCAAAGTCAAGTGCTGCTTTATACGATCTCTGTATGAGCAAAACCGTCAACACAAATAAAAAGTGTTTACAATTACAAGTAAATAGTACCGATAATATATTGTAAGTATATATCTATAGAATAACCGTTTAATTCATGCCACTGATTATAACGCCTTTTGTCATGCCCCCTTTTTGTGGCTTTTTCTATTGAGATATTAAATCTCGCTTACAATTCGGTAGCACTAATCACTTAGCCAAACTATTAAGTGATAACAAATATATGTATTACAAATGTGCGTACAAATGTGTGTATTTACACTCTCAAGCTTTTTCTCTAAATAACAGCTTTCACACTACCCAAAAAAATGTTTAATGCTCAGCAAAAGCACAAACCGCTTATGATGAAATTATATTTTCTACACGTAGATATAAAAAATAAATATAATGTCAAATGTTATAAAAAAAGTAGGTAAAATTTTAAATTAAATGGTATTAAGGCAACATCCATTTTTAAATTAAAATAAATCAATTTTTAAAACCTGAATAAAAATATCAAAAAACCAATGAATACTTTTTTTATTTAATAACCATTTTACTTTGAAATGTAAATTAATTGTTTAAAAAAATGTAGTTTTCTGTAATATTCTAAAAATTATGGAATAACATTAGGAACCCTTAAGATAAAAATTTATATATTTTAAAAATAACTACCTTAAAATTCGTTTATCTAAATTGTATAGTTCTGTACATTATGAATAATTAATATAAAAATTTTAGAAATAACTAGGATTGAAAGATATAACTTTAGTAAAATTGATTTATTTAATCTTAAAACTTTCTCATACCATTATTTCCAGCATCTCCACCTCGATGCCCATCCTGATCAGCCACAAACACCATGTGGGTAAGGATCCGCTGGTCTATCGAACCGTGGGACAGCAGTTGGAGCTGACGGCCTCGAACTATGGTAATGTGGAGGCCATTGTCTCGTGTCACGAGGGCAAGAGGTATACCTTCCAAAATTTACTGAAGGAAGCGGATGCCTTGGCGGCGGGATTCCGAAAGTTGGGACTGCAGCCGGGAGATGCCATCGGTTTGTGGGCGCCCAACTATATGCACTGGTATCTGGGCATGATGGGAGCAGCTCGAGCGGGACTCACCTCGGTGGGTATTAATCCCGCCTTCCAGGGCCCCGAGGTGGCCTATTGCCTGAACAAGGTCAATGTCAAGGCCATCATTGCACCGGAAACCTTCAAGACTCAGAATTACTATGAGATTTTGAGGGATATCTGTCCGGAAATCTCGGATGCGCAGCCTGGCAAGATCAGAAGTGAGAAGTTCCCCCACCTGAAATCCGTGATAATCGATAGTAATGATGGTTTGAAGGGTGCTTTGAGATTCGATGAGTTACTAGACCTGGCAAACCCAACGGAACGTGAAGAGGTTTCTCAAATCCAAAATAACATACTACCCGAATCCCCTTGTAATATTCAATTTACCTCGGGAACTACGGGAAATCCCAAGGCAGCTGTACTCTCTCATAACAATTTCGTGAACAATGGCATCCATGTGGGAAATCGTAATCAGCTGGAGGGCGAGAGGATCTGTGTACAGGTGCCCCTGTTTCATGCCTACGGAGTGATCATTACAATTATGGCAGCGCTATCCAAGGGAGCTACTATGATCCTACCCGCCCCCGGTTTCAGTCCCAAGGATTCCCTGCAAGCCATTGTCAAAGAAAAGTGTTCGGTTATACATGGCACACCCACCATGTATGTGGATTTGGTCAACACGCAGAAGAAACTGCAGGTGCCGCTGGGCAAGATCAAGAAGGCCATCACCGGTGGGGCTATTGTGGCGCCACAGCTCATCAAGGATATCAGGAATATCCTTGGGGTGGAAGCGGTTCACAGTGTCTATGGTTTGACGGAGACCACAGCGGTGATCTTCCAATCTCTACCCGGCGATAGCAGCGACGTAGTCCTCGATTCAGTGGGTCATCTGACGGATCACATTGAGGCCAAGGTGGTGGATCCCGAGGGTAGATGCGTGCCCTTCGGCCAACCCGGGGAGTTGTGTGTTCGTGGGTATGTCACCATGTTGGGCTACCATGGCGATGAGGAGAAGACCAAGGAGACCATCGGCAAGGACATGTGGCTGCGGACCGGAGATCAGTTCATCCTGGAGGCGAATGGCTACGGCAGGATTGTGGGTCGCCTCAAGGAGATGCTCATCCGTGGTGGGGAGAACATTTTCCCCAAAGAGATTGAAGACTTTTTAAATGCCCATCCGCAGGTCATTGAGGCCCATGTGAGTTGGCTATATGGAAATTATTTATTAATATTTATTTACAATATATATTTAAATTTCCCAGGTGATTGGCGTGCCCGACGAGCGACTGGGCGAGGAGGTCTGCGCCTTTGTTCGCCTTGAGGAGGGCGTTGACCCCGCCTCCTTCACCGCTGCGACCTTGAAGGAGTACAGCAAGGGCAAGCTGGCCCACTTTAAGGTTCCCCGATATGTGATCACCTTGGATGCGTTCCCTAAGACAACCTCTGGCAAGATCCAGAAGTTCAAACTGGTTGAGGCTTTTAAGCAGAAGTGTCCTGAAGAACTTAAGGTCGCCAGAGCTTAGTCTTATAATTCTAAGATTTTTAATATAACATTAAAGTTAGATTTTATACAAAAACACTTGGTATTGTATTTGTATACCCTTTTATATACCCTTTTATTATATAGTTAAAGCTGTAAAACTGAAATGCATTAGTAAACGTTTTTAAACTTACAGAAATAACACAATGCTGACTAAATATAATCCCTTGGAACCTAAATATACGATTAAGCGTTCTTCGAAAACTACGTAGCAATAACTTATCAGGCTTTTCTGTGGCTAACTGCAATGATTACAAAGTGAATGCGAATGCATATCAATTCTTGGTATAAAATCAATAAGATGAATTCACATTTTAGATTGAGCTACATAATGTCAAAAGGGGTATAAATAGAGATCCCACAGTTAATCTAATATCAGTTTCGAAATCAGAAGCTTAAGCTACAAGATGAATCCTTTGATTTTCTTCAGGTAAGTCATTGTAATCCCTTTTTGTAAAAATAACCTAAGCTATAATATTTTTTCCCAGTTCCCAGTGGTTCTCACAGGATGTCTTCTTGGAGGAGGAAATGCCGAAGTCGAGGATGAGTTCACTACTGAGCAACAACGCTTACTTCAGGTGTATGGCGATTCTTCGGTGGATGAAGCCACTAGATATAGAAATGTCGATGATTTAGCCAAGTTCTATGACAAATACTCCTCTGTCCTCCTATTGCCAAATCCCCTTAGTGAACGTGCCCAGGATATCTTTAGGCGGTATAAGGAGGAAAAGTCTCATGCTGTTGAAGTGGATGGTGTCCCTGCACAAGGAGGTTTCTGGGCGCCTCTGCTGAAGATTCTCATTGTCCAGCTGGGCGTGGAACTTGCCTCTGAGGGAATCAAACGTGCTACAGCATCTTAAGTCTCAATTGGGATGAAGTATAACTTACCCAAAAAGATTTGGTGTTTAATAAATAAATACGTTATTTTGAGCATAAATTCTGCATTTTCCTTATTTTGGGACCTGGCTAATTGTGTCGTCTATAAATTTAAACTTATACCCCTTCTGACATTAAGCAGCTATTTAATTTTATTCCGAGAATTGATTTGCATTCGCATTTTGTAATCATTGCAGTTTATTTTTTTTTTCACCTCCCCAAAAGTATGCAATTGAAAAGCTCATTTGAATTTTACATTACTTTTTTATTAGTTGTCTTTAAATTAGTTAAGTTTAAGTATTAACTTTAAAAAATGTATTTAAACCAAAAATGTTGCTTCCAGTTAGTTTTTCAAAAATTAAAATAAAACCCCAACTTTGCTCGTTGCTCGTTTTTCGAGAAAACCAAATCTTAAAGCTGAAATCAAAATGCATATGCTTAGCACATCGAGGCGTCTTGGTGGGTACTGTACGTTTACATGTGGTGCGCAATTTCTAAATTAATTTATAATTTCAAAGGAAATCGCTTGAAGACGTCACAAAAATTATTTCAGCTATAAATTGATAAATGTTGTACTGTAAAATGAATTCCGTGGGTAAACATACATGATTAAAATGATCGTCAATTTACGCTTAAAAAAATATTTGTTCAGTGCATATTTGTTGAAATTTTGAGCAACAGCAGAATTTTCAAGCACAATAACCTTTAATGAGACTGTACGATTAAAATTACCGTATCATCTTAAACATTGAGAGGATGTTCACGCCAATTAAAAAATTAGTACAGATTTTATCAATTTGTTTTTTACTTCTATTAAATTTTTAATAATTGACAATTTTTTTAAATATTTACAAAAAAATGTTTTCTAAAAAACAATACAACAACCTGGGAAAGGTTTTCATTTTAAGAAAATAAAACAAGTTAATATGGAAAATAATGTTTTTATTGAGTTCTTGATTTCCAAGTCAAAGTTTTAATTTTATTCCACAAACAAATTGTGCGTTTTGAGAAACGGCTGCGACTTGCCAGCGATTTTAGCCGCGAATCCCCCGATAGCATTGCTCGATCTTTATGACCCGGCAACTGATTGGACCTTTATGTCTGTGTTTTCGCAACGCTCTGATAGCAGCAGCTTTAGTCATCTGACATTATGGCTCAGAACGGGAATCGTAATATTGCGGAAAAATACACATAGAATCCAGTTGCGGAGACATTTACATTAAATTCTAATCGCCGCCGAAGTGGAATAGGCCAGTCAAACAGCCTAAGGGAGTGGAATGGACTCGTATTTATACCTTCCTCTCGGTTTCTTATCATTTCGGTGGCGATAACGAATCGCCCCTCCAATTTCGGGCGCTCAAAATATTTGGCAACGCTTCAGTTTGTGATCATCAAGCGCTCGATTCGGAGGAGACGTATGTAAATATTTGATATAGCTTGGGCTAATTAATAAAATTAATAAATAATCCAGTTGAATAGTGACTAGGTGACTCGGTGATTTTTTGTATGATTTGCATACATAAGTCTGACCGAAAAAAACACGGGTCTGTTGGCATTGGAATATCTCTGAGATCTGCGAATCGGATCTAGTTTACTTTGTCTTAGGTTAGTAATGTTGTGACCGGCTTTAAATACGTATCAGTGGGCTCCAGTAGTTTCCCAATTTATTTCTTCGAAATTTTGATAGTGCTATCTGAAATTTTGGTAAGATTAAGGAGAAATTAAGCAATCTCTTGATTTCTTGCAATATTGGTTTTCGTAAAGTGCTAAGAAAAACATAAAGACATTAAACAATATTAAGATATTTTCAATGTATAATTAAATACATTTTTAATAAAATAAAAAAATTACTACTTTATTTAAAACAAATATTTAAAGCAGTGAGACTAAAAAAAATTAACAATAAGACAACACTCCTTAAAAAAGTTCGTAAATAAATCTTTATAATTACCAAAACAAATAATAGATTTTCATAATTTAAAGATAAACTTAAAGACAGTCAAAAAAAATTCCAAATCATATTTTATGACTTCCTTCAAACTTTTTGGATTGATAAAGACAAAAACATAGGTTCAGAGATACAGGCCCAGACTAGTACTTGAGTTTATTTGGGCAAAACAATCCAAATCAACCGATTTCAAGGTTAAACCATAAATAAGCATTAAGATTTTCGCCAATGGGCTAGTGGAAAACACGAGTGCCATTAAATTAGCCATTATCTTTTAATTTCTATGACGAGTGTTGAGAATGAGACAAAGGAAATCACGACCGACTGCCAAAGGTTTATGAGTTAAGAACTCCTAAGGATGATGATTTTAGAAAGGTAATCTAATCACAAATCCCAGTCATGGGTTGCACTAGTATATTTTATGCGCAGAAATTATGGGAATTTCATTTCAATTGCGTTATAAATCTTCACCTGTCAAACAGAAGCTTAATTGAATTTATTTTTCTTTGCACAATCTCAATACTTAATTTTGTTATCTAAAATTATTCACGCATAAATTAAAGCAATGCGATTCCAAAGGGAAAGTAGGTATAACTGTGCTAATCAGTTTTCCAGTTCCCAGGCGTAATTGAATATTTATAGATTTGCACTCGATGCACTTGCATCGTTTTTATGAGTTTATTAAGTGCGAATTATTTCAAAAATTCTGTTACGCGACGTCTGGTGATAATTAAAAACCAATAAAAATGGAGCTTTGGGGCATTTTCATGAGATTTCCCCAATAGTAATGCGCAAATTATTTTCACCGACTTTTTCGCCTCTCTAAACTAAATCTCACACTTTATAATCTAATTCGATTTCATGCTAATTCGTGACGTATTACCGCCACCTGTAATAAATTGTAATTCAAACACTGCTGATCGGTCTGTAATAGTTTTTTAATATACGTATCATTTATTAATTGATTCATAATTAAGCAAAAAAAACAGATACCAAGCAAACACGATCAAGTATTAAAAAACATAAATTTAAAGTACATTGTAGGTATGAGTTACAGAGGAATGACAATAATATTTTTTAATGGGTTCTATATTTTTTTTTAGATGTTTTTTAATATCTATTGTTATATTATTATTATTAATAAGGTTTTGCTGTATTTAGAAGAGATGATCGTAATCCAGAGTGCTGCCATATTCTGTAAAGAAAGCTTCTGGAAAAGGAAAGCTCTTTGATGGCATTTTCAAAATATTTCCAAACCCAAATATAAATAGAAGAAATGTTTATAATAGTTTTACAATTAATAGAATTTTTCAATATATTTATTTAATTTTTCTCTGGAACATTAAAATTTAATAGTTGCAAAATCCGAATTTGCTATCGGTAAACCTGCTCAAGCTCGGATTTCGACTCGATAAAAGGGGGATTAATCCAAAGCTGTGGCGATTTTTGCAGCTGGGGGCTTTTCGGGCACTCAGTCCGCGACGGAGACCCAAATCAGACGCAGTTTCGGATCCCCCGGAACCACAGTTGTCCAGTTTAGTAGCCGCGGTCACCGGCGACTGACGAGCGATCAGAACGATCAGTCCGCCGAGTTCAAACAACCGTACAAATAAACTAGATTGCAAACTGTGCCAGTAGTTGTGTGGATTTTGTGTGTGAGTGTGCGGGCGAGCTTAGCCAATTTCTACGGGTAAAGGCATATATATAGTAGCGCCAGAAGTCGCGTACGCGCATTCGAGCATCAAACATCTACGGCCAACGTCTAACGGTCTAACACACGGTCGCTCTTTGCCGTAAATCGAACGAAATCGAAAACAAATCGAAGCCGAAGCTAAGAATTTATCGAAGCAATTCAATAAAACCTGATCATTTCCGGTCATATGCGTGCGTTTTTTATTGTAAAAAGTAAAACAAAATAAAACCCCAGAGTAACTGCTGCATCCCTCCCTTTCGCACTCGCGACTCACGCACCCCGCAGCAGAAAAAAAAATAATATAAAATCAGCAACAGCAAGCTCTGCTAATTTTAAACGGTAATCCCATGTTCTTGTTTTTGCATAAATTTATTACAGTCCATCGCTGCTGTTAGTGTGTTGGTGTGCTTTTTTCCAGAGTGTGCGTGTGTGTGTTTTTGTGGTCGCGTTTGTTATTTGTTTATCGCTCTGCACGCATTTTCCGCTTGCTCAAAATATATAATTTTGTAATATTTGTAAATCGATAACTGATAAGGGATAACGATTATAAAGTGAGTCCACTCGATTTGATTGTCATATCTAATCGAAGTAATTTCGAAATATTCAGGTTTTTTAATAAAAACCGAGAGAAACTTAAAATTAAAGAAGTTTCAAAGGTTCGTTTAAAACATACGAAACGAAGTTGAGGGCTCTAGTTGATTTTACCTTAGTGACAAAGTTTATTTGATTTGATTATCTTATCTAACCGGAATGATTAAAAAACAATGAATATTTTCTGCAAATATTAAATTTGCGATGCATTTTAATGGATATCAAATGCAAATATTTATTCGCAATTATAATTGTTATAATTAATTATACCATTACAAAATATCGCTCATACGCAGAGTTGTCACATATTACATTTCCTTTTTCTTTACAAAAACCAAATGATTTACGACTGTTAATTAAAAATGTGTTTTGGTTTTTCATTTCCACCGAATTTAGTAATCACAGACTCGAGTTTACAGTAGTAACAAAAATCGCCCTTTTGCATTTAAAGTGTTACAAAAAAGGCGCTAAAATATCCATCCAGAAAATGTTTGCCCATCCTCCAGGTGATTGTGTGCCCCTCAAACTTATAAATTGGATCGCTGAGCTGCGATTATTCAACTTTAGAATGCCAGCAAAAAAAAGAGCACTTAGGAGCTGATAATAAGACGAACAAATATTGAACAAAAGGCGAAGTGTAAAGAGATGTACTCTGGCCATTATCGCACCTGAAAACGCTTTCGAATCAGTCAAAGGCAAATTAGGATCATAAACATTTAACAATATCCAAATAAAAGGCGGGACGTTAGTGTTTGACGGGGCCTTATCCATATGTTTATCTATCTCCCCCAGAAACAGATAATATTTGCAGCTCGTTGGTGTTGGCAAACCTAATTAGCTGACAGTCAAGTCGTAACTCGGGGGCTGGGACTTATCAAGAACCTTGCGAAAATTGAGAATCGTCCAATTTGGCATTTGAATTGTCACCCGTTCTTTGTCAATTAGCCGACATAATTGGAGTACAATGTGCATTTGCATCGCATTGGAACGGAACGAAACGGAACGTCACTTGGCCCACTTGGGGAGTTTGAACTTGAAAAACCCAATGCTGATCCCTCCCTCTCCCTGATCTCAATTTAGAATCATCCATCATCCATCTCTGAATCCCCCGAAACGAGGAAGTCTTGCTGAGCTCAATGAGCCTCGCAGTGGGTCGTCTATTTAGCCAGCAGATTTTTAATGCGAATGCGCTTGACCCAAACAGCAGTGGCAGTAGTAGTATTGCAGTAGCACTGGTAACCTTAGTGAAACCGACGACGAAATCCCCGCTTTTCGGACCTTCGCCAGAGGCCCCACAAATGCAAGTCGTGTGTTTAATTATCGCGCATACGCCGCGTTGCCGCCGCAGACGGACAGCTAGCAAAAAAAATACGAAAATCACAAACATCCTGCACTAATTCCAAGGGGCCAGAGAGCCAGAGGCTTCCACTAATTAGTCACTAATTGTCGGAGACGAAAAAGACTATAAATGGAATCGGCGCAGAATTCATTATACAGAATTTTAATTTAGAAAAAAAAGTACAAAGAAGAACCACACACACGACTGGGATTGTATACTGAGGGAAAAACCCTAGTCCCAATTTTAGGAACAAAATTCTCTGTTGAACCACGTTTTACTCCTACATCTTGTACTTAAAATAAGAACAATAGTTCTTTAATTGGGACAAAAATGTTCCTTAAGTTAAGAACAATCGTTCTCGACCCATTTCCAATTTTCTTTGCCTTAGATTTTTTTTTCGGACTATTTTGTATTTATTAAACTGTTTTTTTTTTCAGTTTAATTTAGTATTTGCAATTTTATTTGTCACTAATTCGAAACTTTCCTTAAAAATGTAATTTTCAAATATTTTAAAAATGTTCTACTGTTTTTATTTCGCAAAATACAATTTTTAGTGTATAAAATGTAAGTTAAAATAATTTTAGATAACTTTAGTGAGCAAATTTAATTATTTACCAACTCTAAACATTTTATAGGATATATTATAAATTTAAAAAAAGTTAAGGTATAAATGATGCAGTAAAAGTCATAATTGTTGATTCGTGAGATAGAAAATAATGTTTTCCATGCGCCTTTATTTCTATTTTGAATAATTTATAAATTAAAATTTTACGGTTATTAGAAAATAGTGTTTTCAGGCACCTTTTTGCTATTATGAATAATTTATAGATTACAATTTTATGGTTATTTAAGTACCCTCTTTCAAAGGTAACATTAAGGTAGTTTTGCGAATGTAGAAATCACCCAAGTATGTTATTTATTTTAAGCTTGTAAGTTATGGACCAGAAATCCCTTTCTGATTGCCCCTGACCTGGCCATTTTCAAGTGACAAGTTCAAGTGGCACAAGTTCAAGACTTTTCGCGGCACTTTCGATGCCCTGTGTGTCGTGTGGAGCGCATCACTTTCGCTTTTTGTTTCGCTGTCATTTTGGTTCAGTTATAATCAAAGCTCCTAAATTGGATCCATTAAGTCACTTGAGATAAGTCCGAGAGGGGGCGGCTTAAGTGCCGCGTGGAGAGGCCACTCAACGCACAAATTGTCACGTTGACGTTGAGATATCAGTAAAAGAGCCCGGCTCTCTCAGGTGATCTCCATAAAATCTGGGACATCTGACATGACGGCAAACAAACAAGTGTGCTGACTTTTCATATCTTGTTGTTGTGCGGGGCTCACTTTATGCCCCCCTTATAAAGCAGTATTGGGCGACTATAAAGGATTCCCTTGAAGCAAAAAAATGTTAATGCTTGCTCAAATATTTTTCTAATGAGTCACGGGGGAAACTTTTCTTAAGTTTTGGCAACTAGATAATGATAAAGCTTATAATTATGATCTTAGTAGTATAACAATATTGATGTGAGTATAAGATATCACTTAAATCAAACAAACAATTTTGTTGAAAATTTTAAAATTAAAAAAATAAATAATTATTTGGATCATTTATCTTCTTCTTTTAAAAGAAATATAGCAATTATCATCAAAAATTTTCTTTTTCTAATTAGACAAGTATACTATCTCAAATAATATAATCACTTTTATTAACAAGAAACTAGAAGATTAAATTAGTGATAGAGACTTCCTAATACTGGGGGTTATCTGTTGAATTTCATAGCAAACCTTCCTTAATAATAACAATATTAATATTAAAACACTAGAACAGAGCCCAAGGTCCGCTTTGAGATGTCGGTGAATACTGGAAACAGTTGGATTTTGATAAGCCCGCAATCACAGCAGCTGCTGGGTCTACACTCATAAAAATTAATTTCTAAATTTTGGAAATCTCGCCATTGAATCGGCCTACCTTTGAAAATAGAAAAAAAATTTCTTGTTATTAGAAAATTGGCCTTTGAATACAGAAAACCTTTCTTGATGGAAAAAATTCAAGAAAGAATTTTTCTTAAAAATAGAAAAATGAAAATCTCATATGTCTGTTTTGCCGTCGCAGCCAAAACATTTTTGTACGTATTTTAGGACAAAATCACCTTTGAATATATGAATGAAATGACCCTAGAATATAGGAAAGTAGCCATTGACTTCCTTCGGCTGCCGAATGTTAACGACAAGAAAAACGAAGTGGGACGAAGGGCCTACTCGGCCCGACTACTATCCGGCTACCGACTTCTCTGATCCCCCGAGCGTCAGTTGTGAAAAAAATTCGTGAGTGATGGACGTGATTTTCAAGCGGATAAGAGGTGAAGCCTTTTTCCGAATATTCAAAGGTATGTAAATATGTATATAATTTTTTGTATAGCGGGCGTACAATTGTATGTATGTAATTAAAGGATACATTTCAAATCTCTTTAACAAGCGTATACCAATTTAGGTGAATTGTTTTTTAGCTAAGAGCTACGTACATACATACATTTGTACATAAATTTGTGGGTGTACAGTTCTATAATAACTTTATCTTATTACTCGCATTTTATTTATTTTTCAGAGTGAAAATACCTGCAGTTGCAACAGCCAAATAATTTGTTTGTCGAAGCTGTAATTTTGTTTTAAAACCTTCTAAGGTAAGAAAAATATGTTGTATTTGTTTGACATACTTATGTATGCATGTAAATATCTATGCATGTACGCGGCTCACCCGATCTGAAACCCGATTTTCAACCCTTTCATATTCTGCTCCTCTCTCTCGCTCGCTTGACCTACGCGTCGCGACGTTTCTCTCTACTCCTTCTTAAAATTGTCATGATCTGACCTGCTTACATTCGGTCTCCCTTCGCGCAAAGGACTGTATGTAAATATATATGTATGTATGTGGCTCTTTCTGAAATTAGATTTTCAACCCTTCCTTCTTCATTTTCTACCTGTCTTGCTCCTCTCTCGGTCGTCTGACCAACGTGTTTGTATTTTGGCTATTATTAACATTACATTATTATCTATTATCTAAAAACATCTATCTATTCTTATCTAAAAACAAATCATTGATATCCCAATAACTCTTTTTTTCCAGATGAGGAAAGCCGAAGAAAATAATTTTTTATGCCTGCAACTACATATTTGGATATAATAATGTTTTCTTAAGTCAAAAATGTGTTATTTAAAATTGTTTAAATGTTCAGTGTTAAATGTTTTAAATTTAAATAAATAAAATATGCAAAAGAAAAAACCAAGTTACATTTTATTTTTAGGGTTTCAGTGTTAATATAAAACTTCCCTTCAAGAAATATTATTTCTTAAATCAAGAAATAAAATTTCTTGAAAGGAAATTTAAACAAGAAAGAATTTTTCTTGTTCAAAAGGTGCCTTTCTAAAAAACCCTTTCTTGTTTTAAGAAATTTAATTTCTTGAAACAAGAAACAAACCACCTTTGAAACAAGAATCGCCTTTCTTGTTTTAAGAAATATTTTTTCTTGTTTTTATGGTGGCTTTCTAAAAAACCCTTTCTTGTTTTAAGAAATTTAATTTCTTAAAACAAGAAATATTTTTTCTGGTTTTAATGGTGCCTTTCAAAAAAACCATTTCTTGAAACAAAGGTGAGGTCGCCTTTGGCAAAAATTCAAGAAAGAATTTTCTAGATTTTAAGGAAATTCTTCGATTTTTTTTTATGAGTGTATAAACTGGAAACTATAAAATACTTATTAGGACTTTTTTCTTTATGTCTTTGCGCGGGGCACAGAAAAGGTGATAAGGAGCCAGGCTTAATGATAGTTCTTTTTTTTATTTCTAATACGTTATAATATATTTTCCCCCCTTGATTCCAGACAGGCGCAAATGGCAACCTCCTTGTGGATGTGACAGTGGATGCGAATGCTCGAGCGGATTATGCAACAGCGGCCAGACTTTGGAGAGATCGAGAGGGGTTCGCAGATAGACGGTTTAATTATCAGTGCCAGATTATTATCACCGCAGCGGCAATGCAGCGGTGATTGCCGACGAGGAGAGTACCGCTTGCGGAATGCATCTAGTTACCTGACTATTTCAAAAACATCCGAGCCGCCGACGAGAGCAGAGAGCAGCAGGTCCCCAGCCTTCAAAAAAAAATAGTATCCGGAGTGATAATTGCTAGTAATTAGCGGGGGAATTAAAAAAGAGAAACCTTTTGAGGGAAAAAAATCCTATCCAGTCATGCTGCCCACGGACAAGGGCAGTTCGGCGGTCCCTGCTCATTGCCAAGATCAGCAGCTCCTCCAGCACCTCCATCCACATCCGCACATCACCATCGCCACCAGCACCGCGCACCATGGTCACCTGTCCTCCGCCTGCGAGAAGCGTTTGGAGGCGGAAACGCCGAGAAGGGATCTCCATGAGCTGCTCCTCGAAATGCTGGACATGCTGATGTCCTGCCTCGTGGTGGCTCCTTGTGTGATTGCCTACTGGCGGGGAACCTGGGAACTGATGTTCGTCTACCTGTTCCCCGGCAGTTTACCCTTATCAGCCATGGCCAGCTTTCTGATCGGCGGACTGGGACACTTCTTCTTCACCGTCACGCAGAACTTCTTCAAGGAGCACATTCATCCGGACCGGAGGCGACTCACCTACTACGCTGTTTCCAGACTTTATACGGCTGTTTTTGGCATCGTCTGCGTGAATATGTGGCGGGGAGCCTGGCTGCTCTGCGACTGGCTGACCAGCGTGGATTCGTTGATCATCGTCTCCATTGTGACCGCCATTGCACTCATCTTTCTGGTGGCCACCAGGACGCTGAGGAACCTGGGTGCAGCCCCCTACACCGTGACCATGGACCACAAGAGCGACTACTTCGAGGTGGACACCATGTTCAAAATACCCGTAAGTTAAAAACTAAATCAAGGATAACGTACTATCTGAATTAAAATTGTTATTACAAATTAAATCAAAAAAGGATACAAATGGACAAATTATCAAGAAAATTAAATATTGAATTTCATAGTTATTTTCTTTTATTGTTAGTCTAAAAACAAAAATCAACAAAATTAAGTGTTGAACTTGATAATTATTTTCTTTTTAACAAAAATTGGAAGACATTTGATCAATTTTAACTTAGGGACCAAATCTAAAATGTATTAATAATAATAAAAATAAATAATACATAAAATTCTATTAATATTTCATTTTTTAAGTAAGTACGCATTTTTAAATATTTTTTATTTTCAATTTTTTTATATAGTCCTTTTTTGTCTCTATTATATTAATCATAGATAATGTTTATTTCTTTAGTCAAGAAATGATTTCATACTTTAAAAATAAAAGAACCTATTTAAAACTTTATCAAACTTTGTTCCTTACTTAATTTTCAAATATATCAACCAAAAAGTGTACATCAGATCATTTATTCCGTTTAAGTTTATTGTTACGTATAAAATGGCCTTTTTAATTAACTTTACTCTTGAATTTTTGCAGGGTTTTCATCAACCTGGCCTGTATGTGTTGGACACCCTCTTCTCGGTCTTTGTGATTGGCAGTCTGGTGGTCATCGCCTGGCGTGGAGTTTGGGGAATCTTTGATCTGCTGCTGTTTCCCGCCGATAGAGCCAAGTCAGCCTGGGGATCGCTGGTAAGGAAACCCTCTGGAAAACTATCTAATTACTAGATATTTAAATCCCCTCTCTCCCCATAGCTCATTGGTTACCTGACGGTGTTTGTGACGTTCCTTATTCACCCGCTGATGCGGTACGTCTGCCGCAGGATCAGTGGACTCCTCAAGCTGATCATATGCGACATTTACTATCTGATGACTTTCTTTGGGGCTGTGAATGCCTGGCGCGGCATTTGGAATCTGCTGGATGTGTATCTGTATCCAGGTAAGAAACTATTTTCATACTCAGAAAATTTGGAACGAAAAAAATAGGCATGACCAAATGTTATACGGTCGAGATGAAATGTTCTTGAAATCAAGACGAAAATACTCTCAAATTTGTTTTTGAAGATAAATTTATCTTGAAATAGAGATGACCTATTATTCGCTATTTGAGTAGAAATGTTCTTAAAATCAAGTCGAAACTACTTTCGAATTTGTTTTTGATGATAAATTTGAGTAGAAATGTTCTCAAAATAAAGAAAAAAGTACTCTTAAATTTGTTTTTGATAATAAATTTATCTTGAAATAGCGATGAAATTAAATTATTACGTTTTTCCAGACAAAACCGAAACAAACCGATACAATTTTATATCGATTTAAAATTGTAAGCTTGCAATCTGCTTTATTTTACAAATTGAGAGATTCCTTTTTGTCTTAACGCCATTTTTTTTAATTTAAAACTTATTACATTTTATTTTCCTCCCCCAGATAACAAGTTGCTCAGCTTCTGGCTGACGCATCTCGTTCCTTTCCTGCTCCTCGCTGCCCTCAAGTGCTCCAACTCGATCCTGGTGCGCGGGGTGTTCATCGATGCCGAGGGCGTGGGAGCCGATAGCGTCGATATACCCATCAACTATGTGCGGCTGCACTTCCTCCGCGAACGCCGGAAGAAATCTGGCCACCAAGTCAATCCGAAATCCAATCCACAGCCTCCGCCGCCGCATTATTATTTAAAACCGGAGCACGCTTCACTTGGCCGGAATGCGGAGAAGGACAAGGAGGCCCAGAGCAGTCTCATCGAAAAGCCGCCCCATTCCCATCCCGCCGTGCAGATCGTTTAGGGATCCTGGGGGATAGGATTCCCGGCTCATTGTTACCGTTAATATCGTTTCTATGTCTAGATGTTAAACTAGTTTTAAACGCCTAAGCTTAATCCTAACGAGCTTACTTAAGAGTCACATGTTTAGCATTAACCCATAGATGTAGTACCAATCCAAAACCAGATCCCGCATCCCAAAGCTGTACAGAAAATTTAAGGAACGACCATATTTAGACCATAAGTATATTTGCATTTCCACTGCAGACTTATGTTTGCAAACTTTAACCTGGTGACGAACGCACCTTCACCTGGTGACCCACTCACACTAGCTAAGTGATAACGATTCAACTACGAGTATAAACATTGTACATTGATATTTTCATATATCGCAAGAAATAAATAAATAAATTTGTAAATATTACATATATAACCAAGCTCAAGAAGGAATTTAATTTTTTAGATAATTATAAATTGAATTTATTTGGGAAACAATTAATAAAATGGTTCCGACCAGTAAAACACATGAAATAAGCGTGGTTCAGTAGGAAACTCATCGTCGTTTTGAGCAGTTCCGAACCCAAGAAGACATCCTGTGAGAACCACTAGGCAACTGAGAAAAAAATGTTAAAAGTAAGGTACTTTATTCCTACTTTGGTTACTATGACTTACTTAAAGAATATTTCAGGAATCATGTTGTAACTTAAGCTCTGATTTCGGAACTGATATTTTGTTCACTAAGAGATCTCTATTTATACCCGTTTTTAAGTTTTGTTATTGAAAGGCACCAGTAATCGCCTCTAAAAGTGAAAACAGCTAATTCCAGGAAAATTTTTGCATTCGCATTCATTTTGTAATGACTGCAGTAGCCTTTGTTTACTGTTTCTTAGTTTTCGAATAAAATAAAACTTCAAGGGATTTTATACTTCCTTCTCAATTATTTATTTATTTAATAATTTTATTTAAATTAGTTTCTTCTTTGTCGTATTTAGAATCAAAACAATTACAATGATCTCAAGAAAAGGTTGGTCTTTAGTCTGCAATATTTCATCGCGTTCGGCCAACATGAAAAAAAAAATAATTTTTTAAAGCCTTATAGAATATAAGATTGAAAATATACAAAAAATACCATTAAATAGAAAATTTTTTTTTTTAATTTAATAAACTTAATTTATTTTTCTTTGTGACGTGAGAAGTTCTTACAGACAAATATGCTTTTAAATATAAATGAACACCATTTTTTTCTTGATTTAAGAAAATCTTAGTTTAAGACCCATTTCTATTAGCGAATGTTTTTAAATTTCCATAAAATTATTCATAAGTTATGAATCATAACTTTAGCCTCTGTGACTCTATATTATTTCTCTGTGTAGATCCTCTGACTGTATCTTTTTTCTCTGTATACTATGTACAATAGATTTATCGCTTATTTACCGCCTACTCGTTGAGCAGACAGGTGCGGACGAGAGCTCCACAAACGGCGTAGGGATCGGAGTTGGACCTGGGCCGCCGATCCTCGAGATATCCTTTGCCTGCCGTCGCCACGTTACTTGGCACTCTCACGCTCGTCGCTCGGTTGGCCACTCCCCATGAGAACTTGTCGATAATGGAGTTGTCCTCCCCCTCCTTGGGATCGTAGGCCTTGATGTGCCGCTCATGCTGCCTGCTCAGCTTCTCTATTGCCTCTTGGATGGTTCTAATACCGCCCTCTTCCCTCATCGCCTTCGTGGAGAACTTCGTGTGTGCTCCGTTCTTGGGGTCAAAGGTCACCACCAGGCCGTACTCCTCGGCGATGCGCTGCAGGATGTAGCGCGACACCCACAAATCATCGCTGGCCTTCAGTCCGCCGCTGGGACCCACCTGGTATTTCCACTGCGAGGGCATCACCTCGGCATTGCTGCCCGAGAAATCGATCCCTGCATACAAACAGGCTAAAGTATGGGCTTCCACTAGGTCTCTCCCAAAAACACGATTGGCTCCCAGGCCGCAGTAATAAGGTCCTTGGGGAGCCGGAAATCCATTGGCCGGCCAGCCAAAGGGACGTCCTCGAACATCCATTAAGAAATACTCCTGTTCAATACCGAACCAGGGATCCTCGTGATCGCCAATCCTGTCAACTGCCTCCTGAAATGCAGCCCTTTTGTTCGTTGCCGATGGCTTTCCATCAGCACTGTAGGTCTCACACAGGACAATCATGTCCTTCTTCCCCGGCTTAAAAGGATCCCGGTAGATGCGACGTGGTTTAAGCGTATTCTCACCATCCAGCACATTGTACATGGCGTACTGCCAATCCGGCAAATCCTCCACGCCACTGGGTACCTTGTCCAGAATGCGATCTTTCAAGCGAGTTCTCTCGCCGGAGGAGTCGATCCATAGGTAAGTGGCCTGCACCCGATTGGTGGGCGTCTCTAGGTTGCTGTATCTCTGCAGAATGCTCTTGTCCAGCGACGCATTGGGCGAGTTGGCCAAGAAGTGGGAACGGAAACGAACTAGCTGCCTCGTAAGGAAAAGTCTGGGTGCGTAGAATGTGGCCATTTTAATCCTTGATTGGCAACCGAGAAGGAAAAGCTAGGTAAGTGGTTGCTTGCCTACTTTACAGCTATGCCTGCTTACACGGTAATCAATGACTAAGTAATCGCTGGTCCTCTGGAGATTTTCGGATTGCCGAACTTACGGTTTCTGTTTGTAAGTTTGTTTGTCTGTTTGATGGTTAGTTAAAGCGAAGTAAGTGATTGCTTGTCTACTTTACAACTATGCCTGCTTACACTGTAATTAATGACCAAGTAATCGCTGGATCTGTGATGATTTTCGGATTGCCGAACTTACGGCTTCTGTTTTTGTCCGAAATTTCAAAGCAACTGATGGCTTTTTTATCATTTCGGTTCACTTCTACTCCGGTTTTTCTTATCGCAAAGGCAAAGGCCAAATAAAAGGCCCCCTAGAGAGCGACCAAAAAAAGACAACTGTTTAGAGCAGCGGTCGGCAGCGTCCTATTAAGTGAGCATAGGAAATTATTCTGCTCGAGCGCTGCCTCCACGTATACTGTAGAACATCGGTCTGCGCACACACACTGTTTAGCCGCCTCGTACAATTTACTCACACAAATGCAAAACAAAATGTAAAATGTAATGTAAATGTAATGTAAAACAAATGTAAATAGCGTACCGCGCATAATGAATTAAAACTTGGATTTCTCCTTTGCGCGACGTAAATTAATTAATTAATCATACTTATGGTGGTTATTTTCAGTTGGTAAAAATCTTTAAATAAACCCAATAGATCAAATACCATACCTTATTTTTTAAAACATTTTTATCGCCTACACAGCCGCCACTAAACGATTTTGAGTTTTATTTTTGATCGAAATTTTTGATCGAAAAAATAAAACTCAAAATCGTTTAGTGGCGGCTGTGTAGGCGATAAAAATGTTTTAAAAAATAAGGTATGGTATTTGATCTATTATTTTTTGATTTTTATATAAAACTCAAGGAATAACTGTTATTTTCCAAGAGGAAAATAAAACTCAGGGAATAAGTGTTATTTGTCAATTTTTATATAAAACTCAGAGAATAACGATTATTTTTTGAGTTTTAAATAAAAATTGCAAAAATAAAAATCATTGCGAATATGTAAAATACAATGTTTTATAATGACAGTGGTATAGTTTTTTTTTTTTATGAGTCTTCCTTGTCGTTGATTTTTTTGTTTAAAAAAACAAAAATAACAGTTATTTTCGTTCCCTGGCTAAAACTGATCCATATAATAGTAAAACGTTCCCAGCAATCGAAATGTAAGTTTGGACCATAAAAACAATTTTGTTCGGATCAAGAATGTAACTCTAGAAATATAAATAAAAAATATTCAGACTGTATTTTTTAGGTTTTTTCCTTCCTCTTGGTTAAGCTCGAACGAAAAGCTAATATTCCATTAAACCAAATGAAAATGCAAATTAAATGCTTCTGTCGTTATTTTTTGACAAAGTTTTCAATGGACTAAACTTTAAGCCTTGAAGTGTAGGAAACGAAATGTGATTAAATGTTCAGTAATCTATTTATTTGCTCATAGATGTCATTTAATTAACACCATTATTCAAATGTTTATTTAATTCGTCTCTTAAATTAACTGGAGGGTTGATTGGGTACTGCCACGGCCATTTATATTTTGGTGTCGTTGGTGAAGAAATAGTAGGAAACACCGCCGAATGTTGTTTTTCAGTAGTGAATTCATCGTCGCTTTGGGCATATCCGTTTCCAAAAAGACATCCTATGAGAACCAAGAGGCAACTAGAAAAAATAAAGCTATTTCAATTATTATTAGTTCTATTGCAAGGGATTACTATGACTTACCCGAAGAAAATTATAGGATTCATGTTGTAGCTTAAGCTCTTGATTTCCGAACTGATATTTCAATCCCTGAGGGATCTCTATTTATACCAGTTATCACATTGTTGAACGTTTCTAAAATTCGAGTTCAGCAAAAACCTTGCATTCCAAGAATTGTTTTTCATTCGCATTAACATTGATTAGCGTTTTCCAAGAATATAAATAATAGCACCTAGTATTCCTTATTGCTTCGTACTTTTTTTAATTTGATAAATTAAATTCTTTTATATTTTTGTAAGTGACGAACTCACCCATATTTAGCACGAACCCTTACATAGATGTTCAAGAACGAGTATAATTGAACTAATAAATATATGCAAACAAAAATGGAATAGATGTTTGCCTATTTGGTGACTTTTCCAAGAAATCCAATAATCTGTTGAGAGTGAAAAATAAATATATACAATGAAGCGTTCTTCGAAAAATGAGTAAACTAAACTTAAGATTATCAGGCCTTATCTGTGGCTAACTGCAATGATTAAAAAATGAATGCGAATGCATATCAATTCTCGGTATAAAATCAATTGCTGAATTCACATTTTTGGTTGAGCTGCTTAGTGTCAGAAGGGGTATAAATAGAGACCCCACAGTTAATCAAATATCAGTTTCGAAATCAAGAGCTCAAGCTACAAGATGAATCCTTTGATTTTCTTCAGGTAAGTCATTGTAATCCCTTTTTGTAAAAATAACCTATATTATAATATTTTTTCCCAGTTGCCTAGTGGTTCTCACAGGATATCTTCTTGAAATGCCGAAAGCGAGGATGAGTTCACTACTGAACAACAACGCTTACTTCAGGTGTATGGCGATTCATCGGTGGATGAAGCCACTAGATATAGAAATGTCGACGATCTAGCCAAGTTCTATGACAAATACTCCTCTGACCTCTTATTGCCAAATCCCCTTAAGGAACGTGCCCAGGATATCTTTAGGCGGTATAAGGAGGAACAGTCTCGTGCTGTTGAAGTGGATGGTGTTCCGGCACAAGGAGGTTTCTGGGCGCCTCTCCTGAAGATTCTCATTGTGCAGCTGGGCGTGGAACTGGCCTCTGAGGGAATCAAACGTGCTACAGCATCTTAAATCTCAACTGGGAAGTATAACTCACCCAAAAAGATTTATTTGGTGTTAAATAAATAAATACATCATTATGAACAAAATATTCTAACTATTTGTTATTTTGGGAACTGGCTAACTGCGTTCTATTTAATTTTACATTTTTTTTGCAAAGAAAAACGAAAAGCGGACAACAAAATACTATTATTAAAAACATCTGACATCATGGTTCTGGAGTTACCAGCCCAAGAATGGAAATGGTTTTCCCATGGGTTGCATTTCAATGGAATCGAAAGTTTTCTCATGGAAAGGGACTTCATGAGAGGCATCAAAGATCAAAGATGTTTGGTCTTCTACCTGCATATGGTCGCAGTCTTCAAAGTATTCATAGTCTATTTCGTCTTCGTAGTCTTTAGCATTGCCTAGCCGAAAAAGGCATCCTGATATGATCACTAGGTAGCTGGGAATAATATTATAAATACTGTGCTTTTTAGAGAGGAAGTAAAAGAACTTACCTTAAAAGAAATGCAGAATTCGTGTTTTGTCTAAGCGCCGGATTTCGAAACTGATTTATTAATTGAGCTTTATTTATAATGATTTTAGTTTGGTGCAACAGGTTATTTCCCAAAAAAAAAATTTTTAATACAATCTAATACCGAAATCATTAACATTGAAAAATACTTTAGATGTTCTTGTGGAATAATCTCTGACGTATTTTTAATTACAATTAAATTGAATGATTCACAAGAGTACAGATAAGAGATTGAAATTGGGATGTAGGTTGAGCTGACTGACGATAATGAATGCAAATTGTAATTGATTACATTTTAAAAATGATTAATTTTAATAGAGGAATTAAGCGAGTCCCAAAATAATTAAAAGTTAGAATTTTATGATAAAAGTAATGTATTTCTTTGCTTATAAATTTTATTTTATTTTTTTATTATATAGTTTTGGATGATAGTTTTATCCCAATTGAGACTTAAGATGCTGTAGCACGTTTGATTCCCTCAGTGGCGAGTTCCACGCCCAGCTGCACAATTAGAAGCTTCACCAAGGGCAGCCAGAATCCTCCTTGAGCCGGGACACCATCCACCTGAACAGCACGAGCGTTTTCCTCTTTATACCTCCTCAAGAGATCTTGGGCACGATCATTGAAATTGGGTGACAATGCGAGGCGAGTGGAGTATTTCTCATAGAAAGTGACTAGATCGGGGACATTCCTAAACCGAGTGGCTTCATTTATCGAAGAATCACCATACACATGAAGTAGGCGTTCTTTTTCAGTGATGAATTCATCGTCGCTTTGGGCATTTGTGCTTCCAAGAAGACATCCCGAGAGAAGCACTAGGCAACTGGGAAAAAATTATTGAAAATTTTAATAATTATTTCAAAATTGATTTTCCCGACTTACCTGAAGAAAATAGTAGGATTCATGTTGTACCTTAAGTTATTGATTTTGAAACTGATACTTGATTCACTGTGGGATCTCTATTTATACCCCTTCTGACATAAAGCAGCTCAACCTAAAATGTTAATTCAGCTAATTCATTTTATACCAAGAATTAATATGCATTCGCATTTATTTTGTAATCATTGCATTTCTGTGGCTGATTAGTTATTGCTACGTAGTTTTCAAAGAACCTTTAATTGTATATTTAGTTTCCAAGGGATTATATTTAGCCAGCATAGAGTTATTTCTGTGTTCTGGGTTTCCGCTTTTTCTATCTTGGTCGAGGGCAAATTCCTAACACAAGGATAACACATTTTCATATTATACCATATGCATAGAGATTTCCCTTTCATCGAAGGAAAATACAAATAAAATGCACTTGTTGTCTGGTCTTATAAAAGTCTCACGGCCCATCTGATGCGCCTGCTATGAACTTGTCATTCCCCACATTTCTCAAAGGTGCATTATATAGAAAGCGAAATCAGGGGGTCCCAAAAACAAAGTCTCTGCATTGTTTTGGTTCAATACATTTTCGTGAGGCGATGAAAATGCACAATTATATTGTTAAATTGAGCAATGTGCAGACTTAAATCAAGATAATCGTATGATTTTGAGGCTATATACAGATATAATGGGTACATGTAGGGTATTTCTGCAATATGTTGATATTGAGGGAAGATTTAAGAATTAGAGAAAGGAATCACCTTTTAAAAGTTTTCTTTTTATAATAAAAGCATTAATTAAATAATGAATACTCACTTTTAAATTACACTTAAAAATCTATTATAATTTTTAAAACGATGTTTAACCGATCTCTTTCCAAAATCCCAACGTAGCGCACCTAAAAATCAGATATTGACCACAAAACTCGACTGTCTGTGACCGTCCCGAAAGATTCCTATCTCGTTCGTATTTTCTTTTCTAAAAAAAATAACAAGAAAAGTAAAGAGAAAGAGGCAGAATGCAATGGGCGGCTAAAATAAATACGCAAATACAAATCGAAAACGCAAAATAGAAAGCAATTGATATGCTACTTGGCATTTTAGTTTTAAATTTGCGACGGTTTGCTGAAAATCAAACTAGCGATCGCGGCGGAAAAAATCGCTTTTGAATAAAATAAATAATTTTCAAAAAATATATACTAAAGGATTCCAGTTTTTGTAGAATTTTAAACAAATATTTGCTGGTTTTTTAAGTGCGTATAAGGTGATAAAAAAAAGGCAACATAAAAAACCGAGGAATTAGGTGTTAAATTTACATAACCAAAAGTTCGAAAGCTATCGAAATGGGCATTCCGGATATCCGACTGTTGGTGACGCTGGACTTTGAGGTCTATGGACATGTACAAGGTGCGTTTGGGATCAGGAATCGGGGCTAGAAATCAAAGCGATCTAAAAATAAAACCCCCAAGTAGCTGGTTACTTTGGGGTGGCCCCAACTGTCCTTGGCTTTGTTTCACGCCCCATTCCACTTTCTCTAGACCATATAGAAAATATAGTAGCTCTGATATATCCAACCGGCAGGCCTGAATCTCACGAAAGACACCCGCGATCGCTGCACCAAGGCGGGAATTACTGGCTGGGTGAAGAATAGCAAGCAGGGCACCATTGTGGGGAAGATGCAGGGTCCCAAGGACGAGGTGGATAAAGTGTGGGTATTCCAGAGATATATATTTTGAATCCAAAGTAATGTATTTCCTTTATAGAATCACCTGGCTGTCCAGCGAGGGCTCTCCCGGCTGTCAAATCGATCGATGTGAGCTCCGCAACCAGGGAAATCTCAGCCGACTGGACTACAAAGACTTTGCCATCAGATTTTAGACGTTCTTCCGCCCAGATTTCGGTGTGCGGCATCATGGTTTTGTGTGTTTGTTTTGTGCATTACTTCGATAAGTTTGTAAATACGAGTAAATAATAAAGAAATTAATAATAATTTGATTGAAAGCTTAGTTTGACTTGGATTAAAAATTCAATTTCTACAAACCCCTAGGTTAGTTTTAGTTTTAAAAAATAAATTAAACAAAAACTCAATTAAAAACATTATACGTTAAAACATTAAAGTTTTCAAAAAATTTTATATTAAACAGGGAATGAAAAATTATTTAAAGCGCATATTGATGGAATTCGTTATTTCAGTTATAGGATTCATGTGAGTTATAGAATTAAATTCAGTTTATACCAGGGAAAGCAACTTTTTTGAATTGATAGATTAATATTAGTTTAAATTTTATACTCTCATAAAAGAAATAAGTATACTTTCTGAAAGGAACTACCAATCTTTATAAAAACTTAATCCCACTTACGTTGGAATATGAATCTGTTCTACACTTACTATTATTTTTTAAGATATTTCGACACATAAGCATTGATTTTTACAAATTCTGGCTTGGTAGTCATATTATATGGACTCATAAATAACCCGAATTCGTGAGTTTGGACATAACCGTAGTCCTTAGATCCAAAATAAAAACGCCTTCGTGCACATACGTAGACTGAAATCTATTTAGTTTTCAATACAGAAGCGTAACACTCGCTATACAACATCTTTTGACTTAGACTACATGTGTTTTTGTGGGGGTAATAATAGTCTAGCAGGACTGGAAACGACCGGCGGCCTTCATGCGCTCGAAGGACTTGTTGGCATCGTACTTCCTGTAAGTTTAGATAAGGATAAATCAGATATCTTTTAGGGATATTATGGGTTAGTATTTACGAGTAGAAGTCGGCGTAGGCGGCCTTCTTGGGATCGTTGACCAGAACTTTGTAGGCAACGGTGATCAGGGCGGTGAGGCCCAGAGAAATGGCCAGGTTCTTCTTGATGGTGGCATTGTGGAGGCCACGGAGCACGGGTCCCACGTTGGAGGTTGCTGGAGTGTTGGCCATGTCGCTGTAAAGTGAAGAAAAATCAATTATTATATTATATTGCTGGGCAGTTACGTAAGGTCTTCAAAGGTAGTGGCCAGAAATCACTTGAAAGGGTTTAAGTTCTCGATAGAAACTAACTAAGTAGATAAGCCTACTAATAACATTGCTTAATTACTTTTTTCCTATCAAAAATCCCCTTGTAAATGGTTCTAAAAAAGAAAATTCTTGTTATGTACTCACATTGCAAATTTCAGAATCAGAGATAGTGATGGGAGAAAAACCTATACTATCGGTGTTTCCATCAAGGTGGCAGCACTGCAAATATCGATTAATAACTTGACCAAAAATATCCAATTTGATTTTATGGCAGCAATTCCAATACGCTGTATTTATTTTACACATTTAGGAAAATAAATTAAAAGTTTAAAAAATAAGTGGAAATACCAGAAACATTAGAAACACAATTTAATAATTTACAACATTTTAAAAAGGGAGGTTTTCCAGTTTTAAATACAATACAATTCTAGACTAGTGAGAAGCTGCCAACTTGATTCGTATAAGTATGAGTCTGCTACTGCTTTAACCGCAAAATAAATATAATTTCTTAACAATATTAATACTTTTTTTAATAATCACAAAAAACGTCTATAATTAACAATTATTTTTAATATCAAATTTTTCAAACCGTACAAATCGGTTGGTAGCTCCACTGGTGCAGAAAACCGGTTGGCAGCCCCCTTTCCTGCTGGAAACCCGAAAAAGGCCGCCAAATTTAGGTAATTCCGACCCCCGCACGTCTGGCAACTCCGGCTGGAAAATAAAAATGGCTACCACTGTGTGCTTGTTATTGTTCGTGGAATTTTAATAATTACGAAGTTTTTTGTACAAAATAAACAGGATAAACGCATCGCTGCAGCGCCAATTGAGGGCCGAAAAGCAAGCGCGAATCTTTCGACATCGAACAGAGCTACAAACGAGTGCCCGCAGGCGAACGAACCGTGTGAAATTAAGCCCCCGAAAATCGGCTGCCCGAATGCGTGAAAATTTTCGAGACCCGCTAATAAAGCATTATTATTCGGCTGCCGGATGTGAAATGGATAACAGTGGGGGCCTAAAAACCACTAAATTGCCCTGAACAATAATCTAAAGGCGGGCAGGCGAGATTTCCAGCAGGAAAAGCGCTTGAAAAGTGACGCAGGAAAATCCGTATCCGCGCCCCGCACGTGTGTGTGTGAGTGAGTGTGTTGTGTGTGTGTTGGTGAGGCTACTACTAAAAAAAAGTAAAAAGCCAAAAGAGAGAGAAAAAAAATAATAGTGGAAAATGCCCAAAAACAAAAGTCGCAGAGGTTAAAAAAAACTAGTGGGGAAAACACGAAAAAAGACGACAATAATTCAGGCCTAAAATGCGATTTGTCCACTTGCAATTAAGATTTCAAACCAAATCCAAAGGACGCCACGGCGGTGAATCGAAAGCTAAATGCGAGAATTGAGCAGCGTTCTACCAATTAAACCTACGACGCGTGCGATTGTCGTGTGATGATATGCCACTTAAACAGGTGAGTTAATCGCTGTTTCGCTGCTTTTTTAAGCGCAACCGAACAGCTGATTTGCGATTATTGCACTTCAATCGGTTCTTTTCTTCTTCGTTATTTTGTTTTTGCCCTTACACACTTGCGTCACCCACGCAATAAAAACAAAAACAATAGGCGGCACTAATTTCTTGCTCTCAGGTGTTTCTTATTTCCAATTTCTTATTTCCTTTACCCCCCTTTCCTTTCCTTTTTTTTTTTTTTTTGATTTTATTAATCAGCCCGCCCGCCCCCCTTTTTACCCCCCGCCTTCTTTCCAAGCAAGTATTTTGGTTACCTTTTCCCTCTGCCACACACACTTGCCCACCCATCACACACACACACGCACACCCTTCCAAGAGGCCAAGAAGAAAAATGGCGACGACGTCGGGGTATCGATAACAACCCGCAGAGCGAAGAGCGAGAGAGAGGGAAAACGCACGCACGCATGTGAAAATGCAACCTGTGGGCAGCAGCAGCGGCAGCCCCGCCCCCTTTTCCGTGCGCCGCGCGTGGAAAATGCAGTCAGCTGAAAAGCCCTTTGGGTTACTTAATTCAAGCGTTTAACTGTTGTCGAAACAAATTGTTGTTGGAATTTCCAATGAGATGGGCACTATGGCTATCCCGCTCTAGCAGTGTTAAAGGCAGGGGCAAAAACAAATGGCTATGAAAAATAATTTAAATATATTTTAATAACAAATAAATAATAGATTGGAAAGCTGTGCATTTCATTTAATATTAAAGTTTGGAAATGTGTGTTTTCCCCATAAATTATGGTGATCCAATGCCTGTGTGTGTGTGTGTGTGAGGGACCAGGGCTGCCAGACCCCACCGATAGTTATCGATAACATCGAGTGTCATCCCTAGCAATTTCACTATCTCCGCTCTTCTTCTTCTTGCCTCCTACTAAAATTCGGCTACTTAAATGTTAATTAATTTAGAAAAATGCCTGATTTTCTGCTACAATTGCAGCAGCTTGAACCGTCACTGGTGCGGATATTGGTCTCGCTCCCCTGGGACGCAGCTCAACGGCTGCGCCAGCTGGCCAACGATGGAAATCCCGAGCTGCGCGCCCTCAGCATTCAGTCGGTGCAATTCGAGGGCGATTCTGTGATAACTTTAAAAGTTGGTGGACAAGATATTAAGATAACCAAGGGTGAGTACTATCTATAATTAGTAAATAACCCTAGTTAATCTATTAAACTCTTTATAACAGATAATGTAAACGAGACTCTAGAGGCGGCTGGCTCGCTTTCGGGCAACAAAAGTGGTCTCCTAACCACGGGATTCGATGGCCCCAGTACCAGCAAGGCGGCCTCCGCCTTCTTGCAACAGCAACAGCAGCAGCAACAACAGCAGCAGCAGCAGCAGAGGATTCTGCCCCAGAACGATGCAATCTCACTTCAGCAAAGAAGAGCGGCGGCGGCGGGTCTGGGACTCCAAAAGATGCCACTCCAAATGCAACAAAATCAGCAGCAACAGCAGCAGCAGCAGCAACAACAGGTGGCCCTGACTCCCGCCGTCTTCAAATCCCCCAATACCGTTTGTCCCATGGAGGGCAAGGTGCCCCTGCTGCTTCCCTCGCCCTCAACCACCCGGGATTTCCCATTCGAGAGCATGCGGCAGGCGAGAGTGCTGCAGGGTAGGGAAACAGGAGCTGCTTTGGGTCCACCTTTGCCGCCACCGCCTCCGCCGCCAAATGTAACCCTCAAGGTGCTCAAGCAGGCACCGCAGAATGGCGAACTAACGCCCACAACGCCGCCAACGACGCCAGGAAGCAGCAACAGCAGCAGCGGGAGCAAATCTCAGTTTATCCAGCCACCGCCGCCGCCTTATCCCGGTTTGGGTGCTCAAACTGGAGGGCAGCAAAGCAGCAGCAGCAGCGTCAGTTCACCGATTGCCATAGCCAAGCCAGCCATTGTGACGGCACCCAGCCAACAGCAGCAGCAGCAGCAGCTTAACCATCCGCCAACGGCCACGTCGACGGGCAGCAACAACATAGCCATATCGTCGCCACTGCTGGTTAATCTTCTCCAGAACGACGGCAATGCCATGTCCAATCCGAACCAGCTCAAGTCGCCGCAACAGCAGCAGCAATCGCCGCTGATTGGCATGAGTCCCAGTGGAGCGCAGATGATGAACTCCCCCATGCGATCCTCTGGCCCAGCGACGCCCAGTGATTTCCTGATGGGCGATGTGCTGAGTCCGGTGGTGCCCTCCTCACCCACAACGCCCCAGGCGGCGGTGGCTCCACCTTGTCCGCCGCCCGTGGTGATAAGGAATCTGCAGCAGCAGCAACAGCAGCAGCAGCAGGCGATGCTCAGTCCCAGCGGCAATGGCAATCATTTGTATACTCAACAGGCGCAACAGCAGCAGCAGCCGCAACAGCAAGGACCACCGCCGCATCGCTTTCAACAGCAACATCAGCAAATGTCGCCGCAGGCAGTGGCCCTGCGACAGCAACAACTTCAACGACAGCAGCAGATGCGATTCATGCAGCCACAGCAGCAGCAACAACAGCAACAATTTCAGCCTGCACCTGGTAAAAAAACCTCTGCTTAGCTTTTAAGATCTGATTTCTATTCTATATTAAGTTGATTAGAGCCCTGCAAGAATGGATTCAATGAATTATTTTGAATTTTTTGTTTTATATAAATGAATTAATTCGAATTTTGAGTTTAATAGAATTGAATGAATGTAAATTTTGAGTTTAATAGAATTGAATGAAAGAATGTCAAACGACAATTTCTTTTGAAGAAAAAAGGGCCATCATTTTGTGATTAAATCTGCATGAATTTTAATTTCTAAGCACTTAAAATTGATTTGTTTTTTCAGCTTGCAACTTACAAAAATTCATAAAAATTATTCATTTATACATTCAATTCGAAATGAATTAGAAAAACATTCAATTTATTTCACACGAAATTAAATGATTTGATTTGTTAAAAATTTTCCACTTGTTGTTCTCAAAAGAAAGCACAAAAAAAAATGGCAAAATCGAAAAATTCTTAAAAATTATTGATTAATTAAATTAATTCGTAATGAATTAGGAAAACATTCAATTTATTTCACATATAATTGAATTAAACAAATCAGAAATTTCATGGCATACTATGATAAAACAAAAATTAAATTTATATTGACAGATATTTGCTAATTTTTGAAAATAAATAAATAAATTCACGCAGGGCTCTAATACTAATAAGACATAATTAAGACATCAGATTGTTAAATGATTTAACTAAATCAGTTGAAAATATATACTAAACTGAATTTTCTTCCTCTTAATAGATTGCTTCAACAACATGGTCATGAATCCCATGCAACAGCAACAGATAAGACATCAATTGAGACCTGGTGGCCTGCCGCTGGCTCCTCCGCCGCCTCATCCGCAGCAACAGCAACAGCAGCAGCAGCGACTGATGAGCCTGCAAATGACGCAAGCGTCGCCGCAACAGCAGCAGCAATTCATGAGTCCCGCACCCTCGCCCGCCTCCAGTCACCATTCGATGCACAGCCCGCTGATGCAGCAGCAGCAACAGCAACAGCCAGCTCCTGTAACTGCAACCTCTGCTCCCAGCGAGCATTTGCCAGCCAGCAATCCACACCATGTACCTGCAGCTCCGCCACCGGATTACAATCAGGCGGCGGCCAACTCCCGCTGGCCACTGGCCGGAATCAATAAGCCGATGGATTCGGCCACCAAGAGCAGTTTCCAGGAGTTTACGCGCTACCAGATGCAGTACAATCTTCAGCAGCAGCAGCAGCAAGTCAATTTGCCAGGGCAGCCGCAACAGCAACAGCAGTTGCAGCAACAACAGCAGCAGCAGGTGCAGCAATTGCCTCCCCCTGCGCTGCCGAATCAACAGCAGCAGCAGCAACAGCAGGCGCAGCAGCCACAGGTTGCTTCAAATTCACAGCCACAAGGTCAAGTAGATTCCCTGATGTCGCTTTCCGTGCTGGATGCCCTGACCACAAACGATTTGGATGCCCTGCTGCCCACATTAAACTGTGATCTGGATTCTACACTCAGTCTAGAGGATAAAAACGAGCTGGAATCGCTGTTGCAAGATGCCAAGGATCTGGATTTGGATTTAATAGAGGATAATCTATCAGCAGTTGATATGGATGCGCTGAATACGTTGGAGGCGCCACTGGAACAGCAGCAACAAACGCTAATGCAGCCGCAACAGCAGACGCAACAAATACTGCAAATGCCCTACCAGCAACAGCAGCAAAATCAACAGCAATTGCAACAGCAATTGATGATGCAACAGCAGCAGCAGAGGCAGCAACATGTGCAGCGACAAATGCAATTGCAACAGCAGCAGCAATTAAATCAAATGGTGCAGCAACAGCAGCCGCAGTTGCAAGTGCAGCATGTGCAGCAGCAACAGCGTCCGCCGCAAAAGCAATTTATCATTAATCCACACACCGGCGACATGGAACCAATGGCCAGCGACGATAGCGAAACGGAGGCCGAGGAGGAAACAGCGCAGCCGCAATTCCGTAACAGCAACATGAGCAACCTGAGCAGCTTTAACTTTAATCCCGCCAACGATATGCTTTTGCCGAATAATCTGTTTTCCGAGGAGGATTCAAATTCAGCGCAGCAACATCCAATGGGTATTAATAGTGATCAGGAGAGATCGCGCGATTCCTTGGCCTCAAATAAGTCAGCAACTAGTAGGGCTAGAAAAACGCCCGTCTCGAAGGCAAATCACAGTAATCTGGGTGATAATTCCCCAAGATCTAGCAACAGTTCGCCTTTAATTGGCTTGAACTCGCCGCAATCCATGACAGCTGCCGTTGGAGCGCCCAGCAAGAAGGCCAAGCCGAATCTGCTGCGCGGCAAGCTGCAACAGGGAGTGAAGGAGCGCAAGGCCAAGGATCCCACGGCCACGCCGAAACCGAAGAGGGAAAGGGCCAAGGGAAATGCCAAGACCAAGGCGGCCGAGGAGAAAATAAAGCTGAGATTGAAATTAGACAAGGTGGAAAATGCGCCGGCAGCGGGTGCAGGTTACGAAGGACAGATTATAATCAACCAACAGCAGCAGCAGCAGCAGACAATTGTAATAAACAACCACATGCAACAGTTGCCCATGCAAACGCAGCTAATGACGTTGCCTACGCAACAGCAGCAGCAACAACAGCAGCAAATGCAACAGCAACAGCAGCAGGTGCCTCAAATGCAGCAACAGCAACATCAGCTGCAACAAACTACACAACTGCAGCAGCAACAACCCTCGCAGATTCAGCAGCAACAGCAGCAACAACCTTCGCAGATGCAGCAACAACAACCGCAGCAACTCCCACAGCAACACCATCCTGTTTACAGCAACTTTACGCAACAGCAGCAGCAATCTCAGGCCATCCCCGGACCCAATGAACCTCGTGTGCCTCCCCTGCAGATTCGTTTGCGCGGCAAAAACCATGTGGTGGTCAAGAACACGCGAAAGGAGAGGAAGAAGGGTGCGAATCAGGAGGTTAGCTTAGATGAAAGGCAGCTTAAGCGCAGCTACAGCGATCAGCCGCCGCAGCAGCTGCTGATGGAACCGGTGGAGAATAAGCAGACGAAGCTAACGCCGCCAACGCCGCATGTCAATGGATTGCCTATACTCATACAGAAGACGACGCCAGTGGGATTACAACAAGGAGGAGTTGGAGTAGCTACCACCACCAAGACCACCACCATTGTGGCGGGAAAGAATGGGCTGACTATAAGTGCCATTGTGGAGGCTCACAAGGCGCAGCAAAGCCAGGCGCTGGCCCAATCCCTCAACGATCCGCAGCTCATAGTGGGCTCCACCAACACGGGAACCACACCCACGCCTACAATCACCACCACCACCACCCTGCAGCAGCAACAGCAGCAACAGCTGAGCAAAATAGCCACCTCGTTGCCCAGCAGCATTACTTTGAGTGCCATCAACAGCAACAATAATAACAATAATAATAACGCAAACAGCGGGAATAACAACAATAGTCGTCTGTTGACCATGAAGAATCCTATCAAGACTGCCGCCACCATTACGCCCATTGTGGGTGGCAAGCCGATGACAAAAAACCATAAGCCGCCGCCATACATCACAGCCGTGCAACAGCTGCAGCTGCAGAAGCAACAGCAACAACAGCAGCAGCAGCAACAGCAGCAGCAGCAACAGCAGCAGCAACAACAGCAGCAGCAACAGCAGCGACAACTGGCGGCGGCCGTAACCATGTTGCCCAGTGCGACGACATTGAAGCGTGTGGAGATCACAAAGGTCACCGCAACGCCGCAGGTCATCGAGCAGCAGGCAAGCAGCATCATAAACCCATCAGCAGTGGGAACAGCAGGAGTGGCCACTACGATCTGTGATAGAAAGTTGCCAGTGGTTATGCCGCCCATTACCACAGTGGTGGTTAACTCCTCCTCGGTATCCACCGCCTCCTCCGTGTCCATAATCACCACCTCTACCTCTACCTCATCGCCGGCTGCTCTGCCCAGCACGCTGCGCAACTCGCCCGCCAGCAATGGCAGTGGAACGCCCGGTCATGGCAACAATGGCGGTGGCGAGGACAGCGGCATTGAGTCGATGGATGCTCTCTCCGAAAAGAGTCCCCATCAGCTCTCCTCCAGCAGTCCCATTCAAGTGAGCAAGGCAACGGCGGCTGTTCAACAGCAGCAAATCATCACCACAACAGCAGCAACTGCGGTGATAGCCACGCCAGTAGTTGCAGCACCATCAAGTTCCCTGCAACAGCAGCAAAAACAGCAGGCTGATGATGAGATTGAGAAGGCTTTAGCCAAAATGGAGGGCGATTTTCCCGAGGATCTTGAGGATATTGTTTCCTCGATGATCAAGGAAACAAGCGAATCATCTGCTGGTGGTTTTCTCAACAGCCTGGAGAACTCGCTGCCAGCGGCAACAGTTGTGACAACAACAACAGCACCTGCAGCAGCCACGACGAATGGCGAACACCATATACTCGAACACGATGATCTCATCAAGAAACTCACAGATGGCAAGCAACCAAAGCTGGAGGAGATGCCACCGCTGCTGACCATCAAAAAGGAGCCGGCGATTAAGACGGTTGTCCAAAAAGTGGAAGCCAAATTGGAGGTAAAAACTGAGCCACCGAAAGTCGAGCTTAAATCAGAGGAGAAGTCGGTGCAGCAGGAGAAGCAGCCTTCCAGCGAGACAAATTCAACCGCCGCCGCCTCCCTGCAGCCCATTTCGATTGAGATACCCTCGCAAATAGAGGGTGAAACGCTGAGGAAAAGGACGCGGGCCAGCAGTCGATTGGAGAGTCCACTGGATGCACCCAAAGCGAGTCCCGATCCGGCAACAAATACTCCCAGCACCGCCAAGAGTCTTTCCCGCGCCTCATCCACCGCCAGTCCTCGAGTGGTCACACCCACGCCCAATCACAACAATAATAATAAGAGACGGCGGCAGGAATCCGAATGCGGCAGCAGTAATGATGGTGCGGATTCAGCCGAGAATAGCATTAAACGTCCCCGGGTGAGCAGCGGTAATGGAAGCGGCACCTCCAATAACATTGCACCTGCCGAAACGACGACCGCTGATGCAGGAGCTCCCAAGAAAGTGGAGATTGAGTCATCCGAATCGGACGAGCCGCTGATCGAAGTGGCCGGCAAGGTGCGAAACTCCAAGCAGGCGCAGGTGGAGGCCGCCGATGCGGCAGCAGCAGCAGCAGCAGCAGTGGATAAGCACGTGACGCGGCGAAATGCACAGCAGCTACAACCGCCGCAGAACAGTAAGTGGACTTTGATCGAGGGGAAGGTTGGGTTAAGGTTAAGGGGTGATAAAATATGTTTAGTTTCAAGCAGGGTTCAGAAATTGACACACATGTTTTAACATGTGAAAAATTGTATTTTACAGTGTGTCAAATATTTAAGTGTTAAAATGTGAAAAATATTTGTAAAAACACACAGCTCCCTTGTGTTTTTTACAAAATGTGTTATTAATATGAAGTGTTTTTTACACACTGTGTTTTTAACACATGAAAATTACATTACGAGACGAAGGGAAAATTAAAACTAATATATGTTAGTTTTAACCATTTTTACTCTAGAAAACCGCTGATTTTTCAGTTTAACATTAAACTCTGACATTTTAATGTCAAAAACTCATTGTGTTAAAAACACGCTGTGTAAAAAACACGTAGTGTAAATAACACAAATGTCATGTGTGTTTTATGTTTCTAACATATGTAGGATATATTTTTTTACACACAAGTCAATAACTTTTTTTGAACTAAACACTGAAACTTAACATGTTAATAACACAAGTTTTTTACAGTGTGTGTTATTTTTGGAACCCTGGTTTCAAGCTACCAAGCTACTATTTAATTAAGCATATAAATAAATGTTATTAATTTCCCAACAGAAACGACCGCTGCCACTCCGCCACTTGGAACACCGCGGATGGGCAAAGCTCAGGCGCCAATTGGAAACACCACTGCCGTTAATAGCAATCACAATAGCAGCACTTCCAGCACTCCCATTGCGGTGACCTCCACAGTGACGACGACTACGATGCCCGGCGGCGCCGTGGTGACCACCACCACCACCAGCCAAACCAACAGCAGCACGAATGTGGTGCATGCCACACGAGGAGCCACCGCAGCGGCAGCCAGCACCACCAATAATAATGCCAGCTCGCCGACGGACGAGAAGATCGGCACACGGCGGAGCGTGCGGGCCAGTGCGGCTGCCAATAAGATCATCTACAGTCGCAGCAATGCAGCCGCAGCTGCTGCAGCAGCCGCCGCCGCGGCAGAGCCGAAGGGAACACCTGGAAAGGCGGGAGGAGCAGCAGCTGTGGGTAGCAACAATGCGGGCAGTGTGGAGAGCGTAGCGGAAGCCCGGCGAAAGACCCGCAGTGCAGGTGAGGAAATATAAAATATATATAAATATATATATATCAATTAATGATTAATTACCCTTACAGTCATTGGCGAGTCCATGTTGACCGAGGGACGCCGGAGAAGAACGTCGCGTGACTACAAGTGACCAGAGTTTTGCGCCTTGGCTAAAGGCTTGAACCATCCGAGCGATGCGCACGAAGACGATCTGCTGCAGCTATTCGAAGACTTTGAGCAGCAACAGCAGCCGCATCAGCAGCAGCAGCAACAGCTGGATATCAATCACGGCAGCAGCAGCAGCAGCTTTCCTTTAGCCCAGGCGCAGGACGAGGATGATGGTGATGAGACGGCCGAATACGAGAATCTGGCATCGCGAGCAGCCGGCGGCTACATGGAGGAGGCCGATCACCTGCTGTCCTACCACAGTAGCAGCAGTGCCGCCGACGTGGAAGTGGATGAGGTACTTATGCCCGAGCTGGCCAATGCCACTGCGTTGGATTGCGGCAACTTTGTCGACTACGATGAGTTCAACCTCTGCCTGAACAACATTCTCAGCGAGGAGGACGACAGTGGCAGTGGCAGCGGCGGCGGAGAAGGCATCGCCACGAAACACCAGCCGACTTGGCGCGATGCCGGCGACGTACTGAACATCGTGCAGCTGAACAACGATTTGGGCTTGAGTTTCCAGGAGTTCGCCAGCGAAGCGACAACGGCGGATGAGCAGCGATCCGCCAGCAGCAGCTCGCCGCAGCTGGCGTAGTGAAGTCGAATCCACGGACGGCGGCGGCTACTTGTATATATATCACACGCACTGATACCGAACGCTTTCGTTTCGTAGTTCTTAGTCCTAGTTTCCGTTGAGGATTTTGTATAGTTAGTGGTAGCCACAAGTTGCAATAATGTTGCGTCTCATAGCGAGCAACATCACACCCAGAAACACTCTAACACACGAACACACACGGTTGCAAGCGCCAATTTACGTTTACACTTTGTTTTCTGCCCCCAGTCCGAGTTTATCAATCGTCTGGCACTGCTATTAATCCCCCAAGAATCCACCCATTGGAAATGATTTGCTAGTCAAGTGAAACAGGCAATTTAATGTATGTAGCTTATAGCTCAGAAGATGAAATTTGAACAAATTAGTTGAGTAACGCATTTGAAAAAGCTCCCCCTAAAAAACTAACGTAGAATAGATGGCTGAAACTGAAAGAAAAACATCTCCGCGAAAACTCTCTCACACGCATGCATAGTTTAATTTGAAATCTTATTTCCATGGACCGATCCACTCTGTAAATATTTTTTGATTCTTCACAATGCAACATGAACACATTTCTAGCTTTAGGTTGTCTTACTTTTACGCGCTGCGCCCAGTCGAAAGTCTATAAGAAGCTGGATCCGTTGGATTGAGCAGATCAGATCAGAGCAGACCGCACGTTTACTCTAGGTTTTATATTTTTTGTAACCATTAAACATATATGAATACAGTACATACATACAGATATAGCGTATTAGTTTCCGTAAGCTTGCGTTGTTTCGAAAAATTTGTTTTTTAGTTTTAATCGCTCTAGCCTAAGGACAGTAATCTTAACGCGAATTCTTTACCAACAATATATGCACATGGAAACCTATGCAATAAGTTAGTCAAAAATGTAAAAAGGCCAAGCACCAGAAAAAAAATGAAAACAAACACAAAAACCTACAAAACGAAAAAAAAATACAAAAAATATAATGCAAAAGGGAGGATCAGTCGCCTAGTGTTTGTCGTTTTGCAAAGTGAGAAAGAACTATATAATGTTATATATTTTGCATATGCAAGACACTTAAGAAAGAAAAAGAGGAATATCGTGAAAAACAAACCACACAAACACAAAAAAGTTGTATTGTATATAAGGCAGGCTCTATTTTTGCTAAATGTTATTTGAACAAATAGGGGAAAACAAAGAGTAAAGTAATTGAAGTAAAGCAAAGGCAAAGCGCTAGACAAAAACACAAAACAACAACATTATATATTGTTCAATATTATTATTACCTTATATATATTGTATGATTGCTACATAAAATAATTCTTTTGATACTTTAGCATAACTTGCATATATTCATATAGAACCGCTAAACTAAACGTATATAGAACCCGAATCCATAACTGCAAACCACACCAGCCACGGTCACGACCACGCAATAAACGCAAACCGGCGAGAAAATTGAAGCATATTTAGTGAACCTTATTTAAACACACACTTCGGACAGCCACAATAACCAACAACCAACAATTGCAATAAGCCAGCCCGATGAGCACACAGAAAACACGTTAATGGAAATGTTGTATAAAACGTATAAATAATTTATATACCGCTTCGTAAACAAACAGGCAACAAAACAACACACACACATAAATAGAAGATATATTTAAATATTTAAAACAAACCACACAAGATGAACAACAACAAAAAACGAAAGTGTCTTAAAACGTAGTATTAGAAGTTTATTATTAATTTGTTTGTACTTTAAAGTAAAATATTTATAGAAAAAGAAAAAATACAAAGATTTAATATACACAAAAAATAAAAAACACCGGGTTTTTAATTTTGAGGGAAACTTATATCATCGTATATATTTTTTAGAGAAAATATTTTAGTGTAAAGTGTAAAGTGTGGGATTGAATCACAATGTCTAAATATCGAAAATATCGATAATTTGCTATTTCTCGATATTTGATTAGTGTTTCCCTTCCAAACGTAGATATTATCGAAAACATCGATAATTTTCCAGCTGTAGTTTAAAGGTTTGTAAAGTATTGGAATAAGAATAAACTCTAATTAATATATAAATAAAATCTAATTAAACGTTTTAATTTATTTAGTTTAATATTTATTTACCTATTATAAATATTTTTTTTCAAATTTTAATTTATTTTGCAAACTTTTTCCGATGATCACATCGAGACCCGAAGGTCCTGTGATTTTTTCCGGTGGCCAGCAGCAACATTCCCACGGTCCATAAGCTCTCATTCTCTCTGCGCCGGCGCCTGGCAAAGAATTGTCGGCTTCCGAGGAGAGCTGGACTAGGACTACCAGCAGGGACCCGCAGCAGCTGCTCCTGCCAGTTGAGAGCGAGTGGCCGACGCGAGCAGGACGGCAGAAGCGGAGCAGGCAGCAGGATTTCCAGGAGCCACGAGCAACACGTAACCGAGCGGCCCCAGGTGAAGAAGGAGGGGCAGCTGAGGCTGAAGGAGCAGCAGGCAGCCATAGGCTTTCAGTATACACAGAGGGAGCTCCCCCCCAGAGAAAAGGATATATATATATAAAAAAAACGCCTGCCGCGCTTTAAAAGTAAGTTTAACTATATCCTTTATAAAAATTACAAAGGGGATTACTTCCCGAACCCGCAGAATTATACCAACAGATGTGCTAGCCATCAGATAGCCAAAGCTTTAACTGCTTTCAAGTGGTCTCCTAGGTGTTGTGAATACTTAACTGGCAATTCCCAGTCCTGGCCAGCAAAATGACCCCATGGCAACATTAACCAGCTACTGGCAACTAGCAACTTGCAACGGCAATTGCATGTTGACGCTTAAGGATGACGTCCTACTTTTCGAGAGAGTTTTTTTTCGCCGTTTTTCGCTCAAGTGTGTCTGTGTTGGGGCTATGATGACGTAGTTTGCTGGCCTCATTGCTTGTGTGTGTGTGTGTATGCTTGTTAGGGTGTTTGTCGCCTGGTGTGTACACACCAACAAGTGTCGCCTGGCCAAAGCGACCGAAGGGGGAAGGGTGGCTGAAAAATTAATGGGAGTTACTTGGCCAAAACAGAATCCAAAAACAGAATCTGTAAGCTTTCACTTACTTTTGTGGTCTTGAAAAGGGTATTTCCATTTTGTAGTGAAGTTCAAGAAATTTTATTTTAATATATGGTAATCGAATTTTTAGGATGTCGTGGAAAAAAAGATTTTAGACAAGACAAGTGCTATAATAAAAGTTATAATATTAATAATAAAATAATTATTTTATAATGTTTTTTAACGTCTTAATGTAGTGAATGAAAGATGTCGTAAAAAAAGATCTAAACTAGAATTTTTAAAATTTAATTTACCATTTTAGATCAGACAAGTTTTAAAATAAAAGAATAAATATTAAATAACACAATGTTATACAATTTTTAACGTCTTATTGCAGTAAAAGAAAGGCTTAATGAAAAAATGATAATAAAATAATTAAACGAAGACTATAATCGCTTAAAATAATTCTTAAAATAATAATAAAATATTTCAATTAATATTTTATATTTGATTTTTTAAAAGATAAGATTTTGGAGTTTTAAAAACCTAAAATGTTATACCATTTTTAACGTCTTATTGCAGTAAAAGAAAGGCCTAATGAAAAAATCATAATAAAATAATTAAACAAAGACTATAATCGCTTAAAATAATACTTAAATTAATAATAAAATATTTCAATTAATATTTTATATTTGATTTTTTAAAAGATACGATTTTGGAGTTTTACAAACCTATATTGTAAAAAGGAAGTTTTTTAATATCTTATTACAAAGAAGGAAAAGGAAAAAATGATTAATTAAACAAAGAATTAAATCTCTCAGAATATTCTAGGAAATATTTATAATTCTTTAAATATAATAATATTAATATTTATTATATTTATGACTAAAAGTAAATCTTTCTATTTTTTCAATCCCATTTAGAAACCGCCGAAAGCCCGTGGAACATGCGGCGAGATCGCTGCAGGACTCCTCGGTAGATTCGCAAGATGCTCATCCGCCTGCGCTATGGAAGACGTCTGCAGACCTATCTGAAGATAGGTGCCTGTGTGCTGGTGGGCCTGTGCTACTTTGCCTTCCTCTTCCGCGAGTCCCTGAATGCCTACGAGCACCGGGAGAGGGTTACGGCGGCGGAATTGGAGGCGGACTCGGCGGAGCCCTCGAAGCAGCAGCTCAAGCTGAAGCGTCAGCAGTTGCAGCGCCAGAGGATTTTGGCCAAGCAGCAGGAGCAGGGAAAGGCAACCACGGGTGGAAATGCCAGTGCCGGGAGCTCATCTCCGCTGGCTGGTGGAGCAGCTCCTCCGCCGCCTCCGGCCAGCACTCTGAATCCCGTCTATGAGTACTCCGAGGAGCTGCACAGTAGAACAGAGCGGGAATTGCAAAGGAGGAGTGAACATCTGGCCGCCGTCTGCGATCGCTATAAGCTGCAGGAAAAGTACCCACCGAATCCCTGGGAGTTCTTCATCTCACCTGGCCACAACAATCTCGTCTGGTTAGTGCGTTGGGATCTATTTCTTAGGATCTTATTTTCCAACCATATGTTTGGTTACTTTCAGGTGCAACGTCTTCAAGGCAGCCAGCAGCACGTGGATGTATTATTTTAATATACTGGGTGAGAAAGATTAAAAATAAAGATTAAAGATAAACAAAGTTCTAGAAAGGAAGCCAGAATAATTAAATTGAAATTTATTATTATTATACACACAAAAAATATCATGTAGTTAAAAAATCTATGTGCGCATGTAAATTTCTGGTAATGCAATACGCATATCTTTTTAACATGAAATTTCCATTTCGAGCATATCGTACTTTCGGGGCCGCATATCAAGTTAAAATTAATATTGCATAATGTAAAATTGATCTTCGTTTCATATCAATTTTTTTTGGGAGTAATTATAATTATAATAAGTTTTCTCATTTATGGTATAAATTGAGAAATTAGAAGGAGTTTTTCTGTCTGCTACCTAAATCACCTTTGAAATGGCAATTATTAAAGTTATAAAAAATTACCGCATTTTAATGGAAATTCCATGTGATTATTAGTATTATTTTATTAAAGTTGTTTAACATGACATTTTGATTGATCGTTTCCGGGAAAAGCTTTTTCGAACTTTCATTCGAACTCTTTTATTTATCTATTTTTCTGATTTTAAACTACCTTTTTAAAGTAATTGAAAACACACAAAAAAAACATGTCGCCGAAAAATCGATATGTGCATGTAAATTTCTGGTTATCCAAAACTCATATCGTTTTTACATTAAATACTCATTTCGACCTTATTAAATTTACCTGGCCCCATATCAAGATAAAATTGATATAACATCATGTAAAATCGATCTACGTTTCATTTCAATTTCTTTTTGGGGTGTAATTGACCATATTATCTATCAGAAAAAATTAAAAAAAAAAGTATAAAACAATTTTAATTTTAAATACCAATAATGATTAAACTTAAAGACATATTAAACTAATACTCCTATGATTTGTTTTCCAGCTGGCTACGATGTGAAGTATCTGCAGCGGACGGAGACTCAACCTCTGGAGCTGGCGAGAAAGCGCTTTCCCCGCCCGGAACTGGGCGAACTGATGGAGCTGCTGCCGAGTGCCCTGTCCTTCCTCTTCGTGCGCGATCCCTTCGAGCGGATACTGAGTGCCTACCGGAATAAGCTGGAGGGGAATAAGAACACCTTCTACAAGGCGCTGGGCAACAAGATCGTGCATCGCTACAGGAGGCGCAATCTGGGCGGCCCCTGGCCAAGATGTGGACCCACCTTCGAGGAGTTTGTGCGCTTCCTGATTGCCGAACATGCGGCGGGCAAGAGATTCGATGAGCACTGGGCTCCCGTCTACAGTTTCTGCACTCCCTGCAGTGTGAACTTTACTATCATAGGCAAAACGGAGACTTTTCAGAGGGATTCGGAGTTCATAATACGGCAGGCGGGACTGGAATCCTTGCTCCTCGGATTGGGAAAGCTGCCACAAAGGAAGCAGCGCAAGATTGGCAACCAGGCGCGAAGTGGTGTCAAATCGGAGGCTCTGGTCGAGCGATACTTTGCCGATCTCGACCGCTCAACGTTGGACCAATTGCTCAATATATATCGCATCGATTTCGAGCTCTTTGACTACGACTACCGCAGGTACTACGACATGGTGCATCCCTGGAGTATGGAGCAGACCACATCCGCATCTGAATCCGCATCGGGAGTGCCACTTCCTGTTGCATCCACCAGTACCACACCTTCTATAGCCTCGGGTGGCCATTCCACCCAGGGTCAGAGGTAGGATAGTCAAGCAGTTCGGCATCGATCAGTCGTGAAACAATCTTATCATGTACCTTTTTACACGAAAACTCAAACCACAGACAACAAACGAAACACTCTCACACGATTAACAGAACAACTAAACCCAACCGAAGCTAACAAATCTACCAAAAAACCAAAAAAAAGTTTAAGGCCAAATCAACGTTTTCCAAAAACGAAAAAATACACTCTTGACCTCTCTTAGGTAATGCCAAAGAATGAAAAAAAGTGGATAAGATGAAACGACCGAGGAGGAAACTTAGTTAGAAGATGTAGCATTTTGATGGATTTTTTCAGCCACCAAAATTCTTACACAAGACCCTACAATTTTACATGGCGTGGCATCTGTTGTGTTGTAGCTAGTTTATAAGTACCTACAATTTACAGTTGCACTCTCAAACCAAACGAAACACACAAAAAAAACGAAACGATATATTATATAGTTAAACGATAAATATACAGACCTCTATACCAAATATCGCGAACGCTATTCTTCATGGCAAGGCTGGAGAGTTTATACAACCAGAAAGTGAGAAATCGTCTTAAACCAAAGAAAATTCTGTATTTACACATATTTACAACCGAATCCCCAAAAATACCAAACCCTCAACAACCACAACATATGGTACTTACTATTATTAAGTTATTATATTTACCTATATATTAACGAAATTTATAAACAGGTCTTGATCTAAGTCTATAACTTTTGTGGACTAGATTCGTTTTTCCTAGGCTAACGAAACAAGCGACAAATTCGATATTCAAGTTTTCAATATGAAAATGATACCAAAGAACGGATAGAAAGTATTTGAAACTTATAAAAGAAAGAAAAAACCCAACAACAAGAAAAACTTTTCATGTGATGTTTAAGGATTTATTATAAAGACAGAGAATATTTAATTATTATACTTATACTGTATTTCGAATAATGATAATGAAAACGAAACGAAAAACAAATTAGTGACATACACACGATATTATTCTAAATAAATTTAAATTTTCAAAACTTTTTTCGTTGTATAAATACAAGGCAACCAAGTCATTAAGAATAAATAATCTCTTTACCACTCGAAAAGGATGTTTTATTTAATTTCAGGAACCATTCTTTAGTCAAGTTTTCTAAGACCCGCATTTCCTAACTACCCATATTTATTACTTCTATGACAACCCTCGACCATGCTGTAATATGTGATCAACTCGTGAAAAGGTGATGCAATCTTTTCTAAAAGCTCTGTAATAGATTAGCTCACATTTACAGTTGCAATTGTAATTTGTTTAGCTGATTTTTTTTTGATAGTACCTACTATGAATCATCTCCAGCAAAAGCGGAAACTTTTCAAGGGCGCCTGGCAACCGTTAAAAAATCCCCTAAAACAATTAGCAATAAAAAACCATTGTAAATTTTTCTTTCATCATTATAAATAGTTTTATTTTCATTGATCAACACAAACGAGTTATTTAAATATGCATATAGATAGGGCTGCGTACGCATAGTTATAGTTATAATAATCATATGTATTTTTCTTGTGTGCTTCACTGCGTTTTAGTGTAAAGTGTAATGCTTTAGCATATGGATACAGTGATTGGCATAAAATTAATACAACTTTAAAAGTGAATGCTTGCTCTCACATGGACTACGATTTACGACACCAATCGATCTATATATACGTTCTACAAATACATATATTTTGTGTGATTCCTCTTTTCATTTCTCAAGTTTCTTAAACTTTGATAACATTTAGTTAAAGCGCTGTGACCCACACGGGCAACCAAAGCAGCAAACAATAAATAAATTGAGAACGACAAACATTAGGGTATTTATGATTTAAAATTATTTATTGCAGAATATATATGGGCACTTCCAAAAAAAAGTCCACCAAGCCAAAAACCTTGAAACTTGAATAAAACATATTTCCACATGATTTTGCCCCGATATTAGTTTCTAATTAGTTGGATACTGAGCTTAACTACAAATTTGGAGTACAGTTTGATTATTTTTATGACAAACCCCACCAATATACGAAAAAATCACTTTTTGGCTATTTTTTTGTTATTTTTTGGACCTATCTTCTGTTGTAAATTTATCCTATAGGAATGCTAATATGTGACATTTTTCTGTACAAAATGCTTCATTCACATGCTAAACTATTAAGTTAAAAGCAAAACATCCAGCAATTGAGAGATAGAGGTAAAGAAATCCGCTTTACAAAACAGTCGGAAAAAATGTCCCGAGCGACATGTCCCGAGCGAATGTGGTTGAAACTGCATAAAAAAAAAACGGCAAAGAATTTTTGAGTAAAACCAAAAGCATTTCACAGCGACATGTTTGAACGACATTCTAAAAAAAATCGCATTCAAATATTCCATCAGAATTAACTAATTTCTGGTGTTGTATGAACTTCCCCGAAATCCACTTCTATTTTTGTCCCGAGCGAATACGGCAGTTTTTTACCGATATCTTAAAAACTAAAAGTGGTACAAAATCAAGATTTTTACCAAAAATAGAGCTTGGGAAGAGTGAAAGGAAAAGCCCATAATTAAAATTTAAATCCATTGTTTTACAATTTTTTTTCAACTTTAAAGGTGTGCAAATGTCCCGAGCGACATTTTGGAAGTGCCCATATTCATTAATTCTTTTCAGATTTCTTTCGTCTCTCACGTTTTTTTGTTTGAATGTGCTCCTCGCGTCTCTTAGGTGTAATGTATATGTTTGTTTTACTACACAATAGTTTAAAGTACAAATAAAATAAAATAAAATAAGCTTAGCTTGCAACTAAAATTATGTACACAATAGGAATATAGATATATATAATATATATAGAGTAAATATAATTAATTGTGTAATATGTACAACAGCAAATACTTGGTAACGTTTGCCTACAAATATAATATTTTTTCTTTCTGTGCATAAGGAAACTTGGGATGCATAGGAGAAGGTGACCCCGATTAAAGGTCACCACTTGGCTATGCAAACAAATAGCATGTGTGTGTAGGTATATAAACAGGTTAAATAAGAAATTCTCTTGGGCTGAGACCCTAAGGATTTGTTTAGCTCCGAGTTTTGACGAGATCTATATAGTTATAAACATTCACGATTACAAGATGGATAGTTAAACATGCACACACATATATGTTGTTCTAGTTTTAAACATAGAAATAGAGACAAGCATGCATCGATATCTAATAGTTAACACTCGGTTTTGGACACATCTAGAACTACTGGCGCCATGGAACTCCCTGCTCTGCTGATCCCCTCCAGAGTCTCTGTCTCTTCGCTCTCTCTCCTGATCCTGCATCTCTTTTCCTCCATCTCCTGAGACTCTGAGGTTACTCGGCCAGTATCATCTTAATGCTGGCCACCTCGGACTCCAGACGCTCCAGCTGCGACTTGAGCATCTGATCCCGCTCCGCACTGGAGACCACACTCGCTTCCTTCGGAGTGAGTAGCTTCCTCTGCAGCTGCGCCGTCCACTCGGCACTCGCGATGGAGATGCCCGAATCCCTTTCATCGCTGGAGTTGTCACCACCATCGTTCCAGGCCGGCGGCGATGATCGATTGCAGTTGGGCTCCTGTTTGATGTGCTGCAGGGAGAGCAGCGCCGTGGCCGCCGCATCCTTGTCGCCCAAATGGGATTTGTGGCGCAGCTTGAGGGGCAGACAATTGTTGGCATCGCTGCCCTGCTGTTGCGAACTGCTCCGCTGGAGTTGCTGCTGCAGTGGTTCCTCCCTTTCATCATCGCCGGAAACGGCGCCCGATGAAGAGGCGGAGGATAGAGCAGAGGATGAGGAGGAGGATGTGGTGGAGGATAGCATGTGCTCGTAGCTGGGCGAACAGGCTGCCGCTCTGCGCGAAAGATTCAGCACACTGGCTGCGGGATTTCCGCCGCTAACCACCGACGAACTGCTCACCGCATCCACGGCACTGCTGCTCACCGTTGCCTCCACATTGTGACTCCAGGAGGCTGCGGCAGGAGCGGGCACATAGAGACCAGCGGGCGGAGGAGGTGGTGGCTGAGCCACCGCATTGTACAGAGCTCCGGCGGCCACCGCCTTGCGCAGACTGTCCAGATCCTCGGGCCTCACATTCCGATTCAAAGCCTGCTGCAGTTGCACCTGGAGATTGGCAATGGTGCTGCTGTTTGGCGGGCGCTGGTGAGGATCTGGTGAGCCACTGGCACTGGGACTGGCATCCTGTTGCTGCTGTGGAGGCTGGGGAATCTGCTGCTGCTGCTGATGAGGCAGATGTTGCTGCTGCGGTTGGTAGAGATGCTGTTGCGGCTGAGACTGCGGCACAACTAAGAGATGCTGCGGCGGAGGAGGCGGAGGAACAGCCAGCTGGACATGATGGACACTCTTCACCGTGGCCTCTGGCCGGGCATTGCCATTGGGTCCGTAGATCAGGGGCGAGAGTGGTGGACCCACTGGGTAGCCATTGTGGTTGCTAGGCGGCGATCCCTCACCCGATCCACTGCCCGACGGTGAGGATCCCGAGGAGGAACCTCCTCCGCTCATCTTGGCCCGCTTCGTGTTGCTCAGCACCTGTTCGCTGGTGGGCAGCGAGGCCAGGATCTTCTCCACGCTGACCAGATTCTCGCCGGAGATATTGAACTTGTCGCGTATGGCGTCCAGTTGCGCCTTCAGCACATGGTTCTCCTTGGTCAGCTCGATGACGCGCTGCTCGAGAACCATGTCGTTGTAGCGCCTCTTCTCCCGACTTCGCTTGGCCGCCTCGTTGTTTCTTCTCCGCCGATCCCAGTAGCTCTCGTCCTTTTTGTTGTCGGGTGTGAATTCCCGTTGCTTGCGTTGCGAAAAGAGCTCCTTTTGGGCCGCCGTCAACGCCGATTGGGGTCCATTGCCACCCTGCGAGGGCGATTGACCCATCATGTTGTCTCCATAGCCGCTGCCAGGCACAAACTTGCCCAGACTGTCGGACATCCCGCTGTCATTCGACTGCGGACTGATGGATCCTCCGTACATGGACAAGGGATGCACTGCAAAAGGAAGAGAAAGGGATGGTTAGTTTATGGTTTTTTATAAAAGATATGATGGTGGTATGGTAAAAATAAATGATATGATGATCGGAGGAAGTGGATCATCTTATTTTTCTTAAATACTACACCCAAAAAAATCGATATGAAACGTAGATCGATTTTACATTATTTAAGATAAATTTGATATTTAATTTTATATGTGGCCATGTAAATTTGACTTGGTCGAAAAGAGTATTTCATGTAAAAACGATATGACCTGAAATTTACATGGCAATGTCGATTTTACGGAAACATGCTTGATTTTGCGTGTAAGGATAATTTTGATCGATAAATTGTTTATCGATCATATCGTTAATAATCAATTTAATATTTTATAGAACAGAATATATAAAAAAAAATTATAAAAATTGTAATTATTTTGAAGTACCATTTATTTTTTTATGGGTTCCATAAGTAATAACTTACAATTAGATGCCTCGTTGGAGCTGCCGTTCATCGACAGGGTCGGCGATATATTCGACAGCCGGACGTTGTTCATCATGGCGATGTTGGCTTTGTTGTGGCTGTTGGTGGGCGTTCCGCTGAGGACCTCGGGCATTGCAGTGTTGGCCACAGATGCCTCCGGATAGAGTTTCGCAGGTGGCGCTAACAGGAGCAGCGACTCCTCCTTGCCTCCTCCAACTGGGGGGCGTGGCCCGTAGGGAAAGTCACTGCCGCTCAGCTTTTGCTGGCTGTAGTGATGCAGCTGCGCTAGCTTCTGGTGCAGTTGCTGTTGTTGTTGTTGTTGTTGTTGTTGTTGCAGGTGGGGAACTGCAATGGGAAGATAGAGAGGAATGATTAGTTATTATGCTTATGGGTTCAAAAAAATGTATTCTTATTTTAATGATATAACTTTTAAGATATATGTTTTTGACGTTTCCTAGATTAAATTCCGTTATTTTTTTAGTTTTATGTTATTGTTGCATTTAATTTATACTTTTATAATTACAAATTACAATCACTTTAATATGAACAAAAATAATTTTACCTATTTTCAGTGTAACCTTAAGGTTAAAATTTAAAAACTATAATATTTTCATTCCTTTCTCTAAAAAATTCCGAAATTGTAATTTCTAGGCCCCTAATTTCCTACGCCTAGAAGCAGGCAACGCTTTTCGTTGCTCGCCCAAAATAATAAATAATAAATAAACAAACAAGACCTTGCTCCCAATCGAAATCGCAGATTGTGCAGAATATCTCCTTCCTGCCACCATAATAACAAATTCACTTATCACCCATTTGTGGTATTTCTTTCAAAATATTCTTATCTAGGAATATACTATATATAGTAATTGTAATCAAGTTGATAAAGCTGACAGAATGACAAGAGGTGCGCCATTCAATGCAAAATCCGTTGGGTCCCCAAAAAGTCTAATGCGATCTTGTCTGGCTAACACACACAAACTAACACACACATAGAACTTTCTTTGTTATTGGTCCTTGCCCTTGCTTTTTGCCCTCGTCTCTATAGCTTTACCGTTTGCTTTCGTTTTTAGCACAGGCATTTCATTTACACAATGATTACGGCCAATGATGCAAGAATCGGCGAGAGAGAGAAAGAGAGAAGGCGAGAATTAGACGACAAAGAACCAACACCAACAAATGGGGGGGCTAGAATGTAAACAAGAAATCGCACATTGCACGTCAGTGTGTGTGTGAGGGCTCCCCCGCCCTCTCTTTCTGCTCTCTTCTTCTCCTTCTCACCCTCACCATGACCATCGAATTGGCATTTACAGTTCAATGTGCTCGCACACACACATACCCTAGCACCACTCTGTGTGCCAGACTCTGCCGACGTTGACTGCGACGCCGACGGCGCAGCTGCCGGCAACCCCTAAGCGGGAGAGCAAGAGAGAGCGAGCAGCGCTGCAGTCGGCGTCTTGACAAAATTCACAAAAACAAAATGACTAAGCTCCGCCAGTCACTCCGCGCCACCTCCCCCCACCACCCCCTTCACTTTTTCGGGAATTTTTGTTTTGCGTTTCAATCAGTCGCGTGTTATTGTTTTTAACCGACTAAATTTAGTAGATGTTCTAGAACTGATTAACTGATGTTGTTGTTTTTTCAGTAAATATTATACAAATATTTATATTTATTTTGTTTAATATTCCTTTTTAAATAAATGTTCCAATATTTCAAGATCAAGTTCAAAAAAATCTTTTTTAAATTTTTCAACACTTTATACTATTATTATTTTATAGAACACTTTATTTCGTTGCACTTTAACACCTACATTTATTGCTGTTGGAGTTATCCTGCTTATAGTTGTTGCTGTAATTCGTATCCGTATTGTTCTTGAGTATCAGCAGATTTTTGGTCGTTGCAGCCGCTTTGAAAAAGTTCACTTTCTGTTCCAGCGTGCAGACAATCGACATAATGTTTGGTTTTTTTTATTTAAAACGCCTTTGGCATTGTTTTAGAATTTTTTGAAAATTGTTTTTCAAACACTTTTGGTTTTTTTGTTGGGGGGATAACTGATTTAGTTGGCTAACGCGACGTTTCTGCGGTTTATGCACTTGGCCGAAATGCTTTTAACGGCTCTCACTTGCTGTTTAGCTTATCGCGGATCGAATGGGCTATATATTATGTGGGAATAATACAGAGACTTGTCGCGAGCGCCTGAACCGCTTCGAAAGAGGGCTGAATCGCAATTGAATTTGTAAAAGCATTTCTCCGACGAGCTGCTCGACGACGGTCACGTTGCAACCAAAGTTTTTACACGCGACCTAGCTTGTTGCGTCGAACGTGTTGTGTGGGGCTCGATTGGGGGGAAAAAGTGAAATTTCTCAGCGAGCCATTCTGGTTGCAAGCGATCACATTGCTGTTGTTGAGTAATCAGCGGGGCAATCTGAAGAAAAAAATCGTTTTGAGCTGCATATTTGAAACTAGAACGTGATTGCCTGTTGCGCGGGGGGTGAGGGGTTGGTTGGAGGGGGGTTCGCTCTTGACGCTCACACACACACTCACGTAAGGTGACTGAGGTGCTTTGGCCGCGTGAGTCTGATTTCGATTCCGATTCTTATTCTTATTCCCATTCTGATTCCAATTCTCCGTACTGGTCGCCTTTTTTCTTCTTTTTCGCTCGCTTGTGTGTGTGTGCCAGTTGGCTTGGTGACGCAAGCGTCTCTTACACAAAATATTCAGAGAACCAGCACATTATTAATAATCGAGAATGCATTTACATACATACACACATGCAAATGAGCGGGGAGTTAACATTTTAGGAGTAGGATTTAAAAAAAGACATTTTTTTGGTATTTGAACGACTATTGATTTCTAAAACATTTACCAAAAAATATTAATTCCACAATAATCCTAAAAAAAAATTACGTTTAAAATACATTTTTATTTTTTCAAGCCCCGAATTCTATGTTAAATATTTATATATTAAATCTGATACCAAAACAAATTGTATAAATAGGTAGAACTTAAAAAAATCTGCATTTATTTTAATTACAAATTTTTTATTTTAAATTGTAAGCTAAATGCACAAAATTATTAGATCTCCCAGTCCTAAAATTTCGTGTGTTTCCCCCGACTTTATTTGCGCACAATTTAAGATATGGTATTTCCTCAGAAAATCCTATTCGCCCAATCTAAACACTTAATATTCGATCCGTAAATACAACCTTTTCCGAGTACCAACAATTAAAAAATCTTATTAATGAGTTTGAACTTAGGAAAACCAAGAGGCGGATCGATAGATCACGTGGCTGGGAAACTTTGGATAGCTTTGGAGGTAAATATATGGTCACGCCGATATCTGTGCAGCCACCAAACTGTCTGGTGAGTTATTACAAAACCACTCCACACTTATATAAATCATAATTAAGCACTTAAGCACTATAGCGATAGCTTTATCAAAATGGAGGGGGGAGATTCACGCAGACTATCAACTTAGTTGCAGTTAAAGACAAAGAAACAAGAACAAAAAGAACAGCTAGATAAACACTGACACTTCACATGGCAAACAACGGGGAATGACTTGTTGTAAAAAAGTAAGGTCGGGAGTTATTACGTAAGTTCCTGGTCACTAGGCACTGAAACACAAATGAGGAACAAACAACGGATCGTAATGAAAGAATAAATTCTATTGAATTCGCATTAAGCAGTTGTTCTGAAAAGTGATTACAAAATGCCATCAAACCATTCATTTTACACCCCATGAAAATCGGAGAATAAAAGAAACTAAAATAACCACAGAATGGCTGATAAAGTGCAATGCATAAACTGCGCTTTATCTTTTCTATTATTAGAGCTGGAAATTCATTATCGCTTCATTTGGAAAAAGAACTCATGAGTTTTATGCTGCACTGCCGAAGATATTTCCTTTAGAGGAACTTGCAATGCCCTTTTTTCTAGTGAGATAAGAAATACATAATAGTTTTTATTGTTACTCATTCGATAAGGAATATACGGGATATTTTTAGGAAATATTATAACGCAACAGGAAGAAATATTATGGTAGAGAGATATTTCCTATTCTATAAAAATATTTGATTACTAGTATTTTAATACTTCATATTGGATAAATGATAATGAAAATATGTTTTATAATGGTTTACATTTTTATGTAAGAAGGTTTATATCATAAATGTATTTAAAAGATCAATTACTTTATTTTATAACGATTTAAAGATTTATGGAAAATGATAACTGACCTATCTTGTTAAGAAATAGTGACATCTTAATAAGTTCAGATACTTAAGACCCCATAAAACTGCCCCAATCTGGTTATCCCCTTTGTGGTTTCAATTTGAAGCCGATGCCCAGCTTCCAGTTCACAGTTTACAGCTCCCTGATTGCTGTTGATCATGAGCAAATCCCAATTACGCGATCACTAGGCGATATCCACGTGAGCCCCCCGATTCACGTGTCCCAACCAAACGTAGTCCAGTTGAAGTGGAAGGGCTCTAGACCCCCGACCAACCCCTCTTGGGATACCCCCGATAATCTCCGGCGCATCCGTTATCAGTATGCAAATGTGTAATGGGACCCTGTAGTAGTCGTACTAACATTTTACCCCCGGAATACCAACACTCATCTATGGTTTGTTTTGAAACACTCATACTCGGAATAAGGTAATCAGTTGGAAGGGGTGGAGGGGGATGGAAAACTGCAGCAGAAAGCCAAAATCGGTTACGAAACACTGTCGTCGTCGTCGGTTCTACTTATACCCCCTGGAAAACCCCCTCCCCCATCACCACCCCTGCTTACTGCATCAGCAGTCAAGTTATAGCAACGCTATTTATATTTCTCATAGCCAGAGGCGTGCGCGCTGACTCGACGTTCGCCGCTGGACGCTCGACGCTCGATGCTCTCAACGTTCGACAATCGGCAATCCAGCAATCCGGCAATCCGGCAATCGGCGGAGCGGTCACGTGTCGCGGAATGTGAGGCACCAGCGGCTAGTGCAACGCTCCCCAACAGCCGGCCTGCAATGGCTCACATGTTGGCGACTTGAGTCGGCTACGCAAACCAAATGGAAATTAACGTGTTCTCCACTTATTGCGTTTGTTTCTAGCATTCCCAACTTGGGTACAGTGGTCCCTCGGTAGCAAACAAAAAACTTAAAAATTGTACTTGTTTAGAAAAATATATTCTTTCATATATAGACTTTAAATCTTAAATAAAAAATATTTTCTTACGTTTTTATTTTTATTCGCCAAACAGTAAGATCATCAAGAAAATTATGTTTTAAAAAAAATTCTTTTGAAATTTCAAAAATAATTTATTTTTAAATATATTTTTAAATAAAGACTTATGATTGGCAAAATTATTTAATTTTTGGAATGTCCAAAAAATATATTTTTTTAAAATTAACATTTTTTAAATATTGTAATCTGTAAAACATATTTAAAAACAACAAAGTTTGCATTTCAATATTTTTCTTAAATTTTTTATGAAAATTTCTCCTGAAGATTAAAATGGTTACGTATGCGTAATATTACGTATACGCAATGTTGTCTATGCCCTATAAAGCGTAAAGTTAACATACTTTTTCGAGGCTCGTTCCTCGGAGTACCTTAATATGTATTTCCGTTCTCTTTATCAAAGTTTCACTGTATCGAGATTGGTGGCAATAATAATATGATTTTTTTATTTTCCATAACACCCTCCATCCAGCATATGGGCGACTTGCGGGGAGACGTAATCCCGATAGAAAAAATGCAAATCTTCGCAAGTATTTTGTTTGCACATTGCATTGATTGCAATTCGCCAAAGGTTTTTGTTGTTACTTGGCAACGTGCTCGATGTGCCGCTGCTGTAATTGTAGTTGCACAGCAATTCTTACGGCTGAAGTTACCCATTAAATGCGAAGAGGGTCGACTAGGCTAATACTCTATTAATATGAGGAAAATATAAAAATGTGAAATCATTTATATTTTGACAATAGCGAAGAAATATTCAAGAGTAATCTAGGAAGGTATATAACAGAACTTTGGTAAAAAGTATAAATCTGTAATATAATAAAATAATATAGGTACATGAAAAAATATTTAATGACTTTTAAGTAGGTATAGCCTTTAAAGAATATATTTGTAAAGTAATGGGTGTACAAAAGGCCTTTAAATGATATTTTCCAGACACTTTTTGTTGACTATTGTTTCTAATCTTGGTATAGGTCATTTAGGAAAATAAATTTCTAGGAACTGCACTTGAGTTGGAAGATAAACTGCCTTGTAACAGACGATGAAAGTCCAAGTTATTAAATCAAGTAAATGCAAGTAAATCAAGTAATTAAAACTACTCATTTAAAAAATTACTCACATTTTAGTAAATTTTAATACGGTTCTAATTAAAGACGTATTATTTATTTACTACACAGGCCAACAGTGTTTTTGGTGCAGCCCTATGGGCATTAAATTGTGTTAATATAGACGGATATAAGCATATCTGCATACTTAGTTTTCGAGTTTAACGGGTGGTATTTGTGCAATCGCGGTTTGAAAAAAGTAGCAACATTTTATATTTTCATTTAAGATATCTTCGAGGGTCTGTGCTCAGTTGTAATAAAACCTATGCCAAAAAATTGCTTAGATGCCCTTCTACATAATTGCATTTAAGGTTCCATCATTATTTGAGTTAATAAAAGCCTATGAGCCATTGAAGTAATTTGTTCACCTTTATTTACAACCAACTTGATGCGGTGAACAGGCTTAAAAAAATACAAGGAAAAATATGTGCCCTAAAATATTTTACATGCATCTAGAGGCGTCTTTTCCCGAATTTTTGAGATAAATCCCACTATTGTACTTCGAAGAATGGAATTTATAGAATTTTTTCCGTAAGAATGGGAAAAGTAACAAGTATTTTAGAGTCACTCTTACGTAACGAGTTTTTCGTGATTTTACACAGTAGGCTTTTTAAAGATAACAGTGGCGTCGCCTTAAAATTGTGGTGGGGATTTTTTTTAAGGCATATTAACCCCTTAAAAATATAATTTGTCTATGTTCGGCGCCTACTGCTAACCAAATTGAAAGGCACATTTTTACGAATGTGTCAGATATTTATGTAAAATGGGATTTAAAAATAGTTGTTACTTTTTAAGTTCTTACGGAAAAAATTCTATAAATTCCATCCTTCGACGTACAATGGTCTTATTTGTCTTAAAAATTCGGTGAAAGACGCCTCTAGATGCCTGTAAAATATTTTAGGGCATATATTTTTCCTTGTATTTTTTTAAGCGTGTTCACCGCATCAAGTTGGTTGGGAATAGAGGTGAACAAATTACTTTAATGGCTCATAGGCTGTGATTGACTCAAATTATGATGGAACCTTAAGTGCAATAATGTAGAAGGGCATCTAAGCAATTTTTTGGCATAGGTTTTATTACAACTGAGCACAGACCCTCGAAGATATCTTAAATCAAAAAATTAAATGTTGCTATTTTTTTCAAACCGCGATTGCCCAAATACCACCCGTTAAACGCGAAAACTAAGTATGCAGATATGCTTATATACGTCTATATTAACATGTTTTAATGCCAATAGGCCTGCACCTTTTAATAAAGTCCATTTTGTTGTCCTGTGCTATTTAACATAATCAGAATTCGATTATACCCTCCAAATGAAAGGTAAAAATGCACTTTCTTATATAATAAATACGAATGTATGTATGTATGATGAAATCTGCATTTAAATAATATGTTTTTAATTTATTCTTGAACGTTGACTTACATTCTGATTCGTTCTTTGTTCTGTTCTGGAATCAAATCGAGTTGATTATGTAATTATTGAAATGTGATTTCGCCTGCTCATTCGATGCTTTCTTTTTGATTACAGAGTGTAAATATGTACTTTCAAGTGCAAAAGTTAATTTTGTTTAGGGTCCTATATGGACATGTTTAACAATAGAGTTCGAGACGAAAGACAAATAGATTTGTTTTATTATTTGTGCATTGTGATAGCAGTGGATTACAAGTAAACAAAAAATGCTATAGTTAAACTGATGATAACATAGAAACCCAATGTGAAGAGGGATATCCCTTGTTTCAAAATAGTAAATTAATTTAAATTAAATTACTCAAGATTTTTAATAAAAGATTTCTAAACAAATTTTAATAAACATTTTACATTTATATAATTTTTGATAAATACGGTTTCTTAACTTTTTATAAAAGAACTGAATTTCCTCTATATCCAATATTTTATGACGTATATTTTCCTTAAATGTCATCTTAAAAAGACCGAAGATCCTTTCGGCAGAAATTTTCCATGACGCCCCGGCCAACTTGACCTCGAAAAGCGCGTCAACGGATTTCCCGGACACTCGCTTTTCCCGCCTGCTGTGGATGGGCTTATGTTTCTGTTTCTTCTCTGTTGCTTTCCCCAGTTGCTTTTTTGCTGGCGATGTTACTGCTGTGCAACGTGAGTAAACAGGCCACATGATGATTACCACAGCAACGTTGTGGACGTCACCAGAGCCCGCCAATCAGGTCGTATACGAATGCCCCCCCCCCTTTGCCACTGGCACACTCACCCACCCAGGTAAACCCCATTTTCCAAGTGTTACGCTGGCACACAGACCCCGAAGCCGAAGCAACATGCAACCTGTTTGAAGCAGCGCTGCTGGGAAAACGTGAGCGGCAAACGTGACAGCGGGTTCGAAGCGATTTCTGGCTGGCCTACTGAGGGATACCTGTAGGGGAAAAGGGGGCTATGGGTTTGCTGCTTACACCATTCGAACGATAAACATTGTACGGCAGGCAGCAGGCACGTTGCCTCGGGGAAATCGGTGGGAAAAAGGGGGTGAAAAACTGTCGAGCACTCGAAAGTCACATTACCGCTGCGCTGCGCCTATAACATGACACAAAAACGAAACGAACGCCAGACGACGGGGAGCAACAATTGTTTGGACTTAGCCGTGGCAATCAATCGGACACCTGTAAGCGGCAACGTGATGAAAAGCGTGCCCGCCAAACGTTATTAGATGGGTGGAATGGGGCAGGGGAGGCAGAGGGGTCAAGGGTTCGGGCCAGGTCGCACTTAATTGAGCGGGAAATAATCAACAGCTTTTTCCCCTGGTAGAATTCATCTGGTATATTCCTTGTTTTAATGGGTTCTAAGTCTTTTTTCAGCAGAATCTCTTCAAAAAATATTCACAATTTATGAAATGGGGTTTTCAGGGATTTCTTTAAATCTTAGGTTGAAATAAGGGGCTTTTAAAATGAACTTTTACTGTTAAAAAGTGGTTTTCATTTTATTTGGTGGCTTTCATGTTTATTTTGTTTGTTAAATATTATATTTCTTGTTTAATTTATAAAACGTTTTTTTTAAAAATACTAGCCAAGCTTGTAATTATTTTATATTTTTACTTACTAACAAAGTGTACAGATTGTAAATATTTTCAAGAACCTTTATTAAAAAAAATCATATTAAATTTTGGTTCGACTTAAAAAAAAATATTTATTATAGATCCCCGCCAGATGGCGCCTGCATTTTGTAGCAGCGTAAATTTCTAGATTAAGTGCGGGGGCAGCAGCAACGTCAAATTCAAAATCAAAATCAAAGTCGACGGCGACGTTGGCCGCGTAATGAGTGCAAATGTGAATGAACTTCCCGCAGACGCACACGCAGCTCTATTGCCCACTCGCTCGCACATTCGCGCTCTTCCTCTTTGGCCGAAAATCTCGGAAACAGCAACAACAATAGCAAGAGCAACAGCAGTGGGGCAGAAGCAACCGAAACACTGGCCACAAACAATACATGTATGTTGTTGCTCTTGTCTGACGAAGCTTAAAACTTTCACACTGCGCCACATCGAAACGTCTCGCACACACATGTGAAAGAAAGGCCCCAGAGACCAAGTCCCCCGATCTGGAGACCCCCCTCCCTACCTTGGGTAATCCCCAGTTCATCAAAAAACTTTTGATATCACTCCGTTCTAAGCGGCAAACGAAACCGAAATTTTGTACACACGAAAAGTATACCGATAACGGTAGCCCATTTATTATGCAGAACCCGAATTCGGAGCTTTCTTTCAAGACCCCAAAATAACCGTTCATCCAACTCGATAATAATATCAATATATTGCAGAGTTCTTCAATTTTGTTAAAGTACTTGGTTAAATAAATCTTTGGAGATTTATTTTAAGCTTTTTTGGGGATAAATACTTTTTTTAGCAATTCCTTAAAAAAATTAAAGATAATACAATTTAAATATTCAAAGAATTCATAATTACGCCTACCTTCTTCTTCACCTGTCAAATCGTTAAAATTTATTTATAAATTTTCAGTAGAAGCCTTCTTGGTATATTTTATATATTAAACAATTTTCAATACAATCGCAATCGAGTGCTAAAATTTGAAGGCCAAAATTCAGAACAATGAACTTTCTTTGAAATTATAAAATTAAAAAGAATTCCGAGTGTAACTTTGGTCAAATTGATTAAATACATTGTCAATAGTTCAGTGTTATATGCCTGCTGCTCACATATCATAAACAATTAACAAATACACCATTATGGAGTCAAGTTAGTTTACCCCATTTTCAATGATTCACAGATTACTTTATGATTTGATATAACAAATTTATTTGATTTTAGGGTCTATCGCGTTTCACCTTTTGACACATAAAGGCCCACACATACAAGCCTATGTGGCTGTATTTATGACTCTTATCAGAACGGCTGAGAAATCCATTTGGCTTTGTGTTTTCATCGCTGGCCACAAGACAACGCACTTGAGAAATCACTTAACATAAGCGGTAATAGCCAACAAACAACCAGCCAGTAAGAAAGAAAGAAAGCCATCGTCGAGTGGGACCAAAACCAAAGAGAAGCTGATAAGGCACATATGTGTGGTGCCTACACATGCGGTCAAAATAATACGAGTACTGGGAGGTTTTAGAAAATATTTTCATATTTTATCATTGGTAAAATACATATAATTTAAGTAAGGGAGATACAGAAATCTTCTCTAATAAGATACGGGTTTGAATTTGTATGTAATTCCAACCGAATTCGACTGGTAGATAATTTATTGTCACCCTGAAAAAAAGATATACACTGAAGATGGTCTGGGAATAAAAAAATAATAATAATAAGAGAAAATACTTTTTAAAATGAATGAATCCGTTTGCTTCTAAATAAATGTTGAAATAAAAAAAAAATCGTTAAACATGGGTGGGTGTTGAACCCAGGCCCTTGCACTCTCTTCCCAAAATGTCACTATTATTTCGGCCCCAGCTGTATCCGGTTTCGTGTATGTGTACACTGCACAGAGGCAACAAAGTTGTGAAGAAATTTGGGTCTTGCTCTAGTTTTCACAACCAAAGTTCAATGATCGATTGCAAAGCCAAAAAAAAGCTACTTGTGTGTGCGAGCGAGAGAGCGAGTGCGAGCCCCCCAAAAAAGCGAGCGAGAGGGGTGGAGATCGGCAGAAAGAGAGGTGGCGATACTCTCTTTTTTTGCGCTGTATTTTGCAGAACTCACGCGTCACATGTAGAAACGTCTGCGGACGCTTTCTGCTTTCTTTTTATCGTGCAACTTTTGCGATGTTGTTAAGTATCCGAAAGAAATTCGTCATATAATAAAATTTTATAATTTTTGTTATACTCGTGCCTGGTGGTCTGATTGTGTGTGTGCATTCAACTTGATTTCATTTATGAGTTTGTTTTCATCATTTACCCAGAGTGTGTTGTTGTCGTTGATAAACAATTTCTGGCCGTCTTATTATTATTATTTTCTTCGTTTTGGTTAACGAAATTAGAATAATGAAAGCAAATACACACGTACACATATGAAATTTCGGAGCCCAAGAATGGAAAGTCAATGCACGAAGTCGGCAGCGCTGCAGCTGAGCCAACAACAATTGTGCGGCTTTCTTTTTTTTTCGTAATGAAATTATTAGAATTTCACATAATGTCATTTGTTGTTGTTCGCCCGTCAAAGTCTTTCTAATTGGGAAAAAGCCTCTACGCCGAGCTTAGCTTTTGTCAACCTGTCGAATGCCAGCGAGGGTTATAGAAATTTAACCGCTTTTTTTCTCCGAGCAATTAGTGCATTACGGAGAAATGCGGAGAATCTTCTGGCATGGTATGAGGTCTGCCAAGAAAGTTAATCGTGGGCGAGAAAGTCAAGCTTCAATGAAGGCGAGAGATTTTGGGATCAAAGACCTCTGGTGACCACTTGTTAAAAGACCTTTGGGTAAACTACGTTAAAACTTGGTATATTTTAACTCTAATTTATGTTTAACTTAGTACACCATGCAATGATTCTCTCACACGTATTAATATTATTTTTATCTCTGAATATCCATGCAATGATTCTCTCACACGTATTAATATTATTTTTATCTCTGAATATCCATGCAATGATTCTCTCACACGTATTAATATTATTTTTATTTCTGAATATCTCTCAAGTTTATAACTGTTCTTAACTAGGCCGTCTTAATACATAACACAACATTCATCCCAAATTACCAACCGTAAAAGTTAACCCAAAAAACAGCGGGCTCCAGCAATTATGTAATGCCACCTACCCAAAATCTCCAGGCTGCGAAGAAACCCAAAAAAAAAAAGACAGCGAAAATGGTGCACAAAACGCATGCAGCAATAAACGAGGCAAGGGAAAGGGGGAACAACCCAGAAGAATGCTTGAAAGAACGCTTACTAAACAAGTTTTCGGAATTGGGTAAACGACATTATTAGAGGCACAAACGAGTGTGTTACAATATTAGGCCATAGTACCGTTAGGCCCACAGAAAACACAGATTGAGAACTACCAAAAAAGAGTCGAGAACCGAAGCGAAGAAACCCGAAGAATCTCCAAAACACCGTAAGAGCGAACACATCATTCGAAAGATTCGTCGTGTGCTGTTCTCTTTCTGGCCCCCATTGTCTTATGTAATAAATTACAAGAGGAACGATAACAAAGAAAGCACGGAGCGGAGTTCTTACTTTCTCCGCAGAAGTGGGCCATCAGCAAGCAGCGACGCCGGCAGAGGCAGCGCGATTAACCAACCGAATGGAAAAGAAGGGAACCAAGACTGTCATGTAATTATGAAACTTTCACGCAAGACCCACAAATACTGGGACAAACGTACTACCAATACCAAGATAAGAGCTGTTCTCGCTGCATTTTCTTTTGGGGCTCGATGCACTGACAAAAAGTTAAGATTCCTTGGGGGATATGATATAATATGATACCATAACGTATGATCACTTAAGTTAATAGTTGTTTGATTAATTAATTCTTCTTTGTGGGGTTCCTAAAATTGATTAATGATAGTTTTTGCTCTGCACAGTTCTTAAAAATAAAGATTCTTTCAGCCAGATTTCAAGTTAGAAAAGAAATCTTACAATCTCAGCTTTCTTTTAATATTCAACCATTTAAGAGATAGAACTTTTTATAAATTGATCTACTTTATTTATTTAAACGCCCTCTCACATCCGGTATAATTTTTAAGAAACATGTTTTTTTTTACTGTGTGATTTTTCGTTCATTTCCAGTTTAGAATTGGGTCAAATAACGGATTTGTTAGTCGCTCTCTCGCTGTTACTCTCTTTGTTTTGGGGCTGGGGCAAGATCGGCAAAAGAACGTAACAAGCTGCGTCATCGCTTACTCCACTCCCCCCACCCCTCCACCTCCTCCTCCTCGCACCGCCCCCTCGTCGAACTTCACTCGCAACACACAAACCGAATTTCAAATTGAGAGCACCACAAACCGGTTACAACACGAGACTCTCTTTGGAGAGAGGAAGCCACCGTTGGAGTTGGAAATCCGCTCAACTGTTCGTGCTCAGTTGCTTTGCTCACCTACTCTTTTCGCTGTTCTACATTTCTTCAACTCCAGATGGGTGAAAACTTCAGGTGCACGCAGAAAAAATTCGAGGAATATCTACAAAAAAGTTAGAGCTTTGTATAAATCGATGCTATCTTTACAAAGTCTAATATATTTAAAAAAATAAACTTAAAACATGTCAGAAAAAGAACCTTAAACAAGTCTTTAATCTTTATCTTTATAGAGATAGTCCAATACCGAAGTTCACATGTATTTAAAATATATTAATTACATTTTAGTTATATAAAATTTAAATTTAAATAAATAAATTTTTAAATAATTTTTTAATTTTGATTTTTTTTCAAGTGTATCTTGCTCTGGCTAACTTCTTGTTGGCCCGGCTTGAACACCGGTTTAGAACGTTCACTCACGAATCGCCGAAGCGACTCATTAAAGACGGGCGAACGAACGAGCGCAGCGCCAAGCGAGCCACATAAAAATCTTTTACTATTTTGTTATTTTTATTGTTCAAGAAGAGAAAGTGTTACGCCAATTGATTGTTTAATTAATTTTCTTTCTGCCGCTGCCGCTTCTTCTTGCCAGCTGGCGAGCTTCTTCTTCTGGCAGAAGAAGCAAACTCGCATTGTGGGCCCCATGTTCATGTTCAAGTCCATGTCCAGAGCAATGTCAATGACCATGGGCCATGGGCAAACGCCAGCGAAAAGTATCGACGGGGGAAAATCACTCTAGTCGAATCGAAGAAACTAACACCCTCATATAAGTAGGTGTTGCCAATGAAATATTACAAAATATTATTATCTTTAGTAACTAAAAGAACACACTCTTGGAATTTGTATAGTTTTTAATGAAATAATATTTTTTATACCATACAATAATCTTGAAAATTACTTTGGAGAGGTAGTAAAAATTACTTCTATTACTTTATTTAAATCTCTGAACATTATTTAATTCATAATTTTATTAAGCATTGGTAGTAAAAATTACTTCTATTACTTTATTTAAATCTCTGAACATTATTTAATTCATAATTTTATTAAGCATTGGTAAACTTTCTGTGCTCTTAACTTAAGAACGTTCTGATTTCAATAAAATAGGATACTTTAAAATGTTACCGCATTTCAAAAATAAGAATTTAAAATATTGTTTGTTTTTCCAGGTAAATATAAAATTCTAGGATATGTTAAAGTAAAACTAATAGGTTTAATTTTTTTTGAAATAATAATTTAATGCATAATTCTAGTGAAATTGTATACTTTTGCACATAACTGCCCCCAGAGTATTTCTAAAATCCACAATAAATATGAGCGGGGCCATCGCCAGAGTAAAAGTTTTGCACAATGCGCTTCATTTGTTGGCCATTTGACGACTTCTTCTGCTGCTGCTGCTTTCATATATACCACACACATATGGAGACTTTCTGGCCGCTCTTCGTTCATTCTTTGGCCAAAAGCATTTGCAATTGTGACGGCTTTGTCTAGTTTGGCTAATGTGTCAACTGTACCGGCAGCGCTGGTGGTGTCGAACCCAATGAATTATGCATTCGGGCAACTTACAACTTTCCAAATTGCTTTCCTCTGGCCATGTAGTTGTTGTCGCTAGTACCGCCACAGTTACCGCTGTATTTTTGTTGTTACTGCCATTGTTGTTGCCAAATAGAAAACTCTAACCGCTTATTTGCACTTAGACTTTCGCGCGATCTTCAATTAAGATAAATGCCTGGCCTGCCCTGGTTGCAAATTGCCGGCAAACTACGTGGAACAGTAATATTGGATGGCCAGAAATCCATTTGAGAACTATCTTCATCGTAAATAACTCTTTTTTAATAACTATGACTTAAGAAATCCATTCGAGAACTATCTTTATCGTAAATAACTCTTTTTTAATAACTATGACTTAAGAGATATTTTTAAGCGATGATGTCAATACCTAGAATATATTTTGAGTGTGGGATGGTTGAGCTTTGCTGGGTTACAAAATGGTATTTATATACATACAGCTTTTATTATTATTTGTTATTACTTTTTAATACTTTTTTGACTTTATTTTTATTGTTAAGGTCAAATGACTATACTATACCATAAGAAAATAAATAACTAATAAATTTTTAATAGTATACCAATATTTTAGTATTGAATAACTAATGAATGGATGCAATTTTCGAAAGGTGTCTTAATCCTGTCACATCCCAAAGAACAGATTTATTAATAAACCCAATTAAATACATCAAATCATACCCTGCGTATACGTAATCTCTGTTATAACAAAGTAAATAAAGCATACGCCCCATGGGTTATATAAAAAAGTGCCACTGTAAATTACAATTATATAATGCAACAGCGATAAAAAAATGCCCACACAAAGAAGAAACCAGAACGGCTGAACGGACAAAGAAAAGAGCGATCGTTCTGCCAACAAAGAGAAGATGGGGGCATATATAAGGAATAAAGGGAATGCAGAGGGCGATGTCGAAGACCCAACCCAATATAAGAAGTCGCAAGTCCCAATCCCGATCCGATGCCAGCGGATGTTGCGATTATTACGAAATAAACGAAGAACCAGAATGAATAAGAATGAAAACGAAATGACAGCGACCGAGAGGGAGATACATACACACATACGTAGAGAGGATCGTCGCGAATACACAGATACAGAGATACAGATACAGTCTCATCCAGTAGGCAGTATATTCGTATTATCCCTTTTATAGCAGAAAATCAGAAAATGCCAACGGCGCAGCTTGGCGCAAGAAATTCTTAAGAAATGCTAAATTTAGAGCGCCAACAGCAGCCCCCAAGCCCCCTCAAAGTAGGTTGATTGGTCATATCTCTCGATTTTTCTGTTTTTTATTCTTTTTTTTTTTCAGACCCGGTATATTCCATTCCATTCTCCCTCTCGCAGTTAAGCAATTTGCGCAGTTGCAGACAGGAACATAAAAAAAACTCTGACGAAAGAAACTTGAACTTTGTGTGCAACAAACGGTTGAACTTTTATCGCAATCCTAACGCCCCAGAGTCTCTTATCTCGTCTTTCTCTTTGTCTGTTCGCTTACATTTCATCATCAGTTGTTCAAAATTCAACCATTATGCAAAAGTTCTTCTGAGAATATTTACTCATTCGCTTAATTGGCCATTTTTTGCTGACTAATGGGAAATGCATGTGATGTCATTCCGCTAAAAAGATCTTTATAAGGTGGAAAGGGGATATGGGGAAATGGCGAATGAGGAAAACGGAAATCGCTTTAATTGCAACTTTTTGCAGTCGATTGCCGAAGTTTACAAATCGTTAGGTAAATTCACATGATTCTAGTTGGCCAATTTTCGCATGCTAATTTCATTGTCTTCCCATGGATTTTCATTACTTTTCTTTTATACTTTTCATGGAAAATATTTTTAAAAATTTTTATTAAATCTGACGGATACATTTTTAACTTAATTCCCACCCACATTTAATATAGAACTTTAAATTTCTTCTTAAAAGATACGTGTGTATATAATTATGTAAGTATAATATTACGCGCTGTTTATTTAGAATGTTTCCTCAAAAACCTGAAATTTGTTTACGTAATTTAATATGACGTAAATCACGATTGCTAATTAGCAAGGTTAAATGATATATAGTATTAAAATAAAATGTTTTTACATTCAACCCACCAATTTCATTCGTGTGACGTAAAACTGGATTGCTAATTAAAACTTTAAACTTATTTATATAGGATGAATGTATTTTTAATTCGAACTAAATAAAGAAAAGATAAAATCAAGCAATTAAAAATGATACATTTTTATTTAAACAAAATTAAAATATTAAAAATTGGTAAAAAATATACTAGTTTTTAAGCCCTTTTCTATTTAAATACTACACAAATCCCAAAGGGTGGATGTCACGTCCCCAAGTACTTATTCTTTATTTAAGCCTCTTTACCAGAAATATCTTTTTGCAAGAGAAGGCAAATAAAGGAAAAAGAGATGGAAATGGAGGGACAGTCACTGGCATGTGTATACATATCAATTTAATTGTTAGTATGCATAAATATTTCAACAGTATTACTATCGCCGTACTTTATGGGCCTACAAACACAGAGGCGTAAATACGTATACGTATTACATTACCCTGCATATTTTACATAGACCAAGTGGAAGAAGAAGAACACCGAGGGAAAAAGACTGAAAATGCGACTACCCAACGATGCCAGCTGCGCATTTTTATATAATGCACACAGACTGGGTGCTGTGCTAATTTATACAACAATAATGCGAGTATAATTTTTGTTTTTACTTTTCTGCCCCGCCGCCAAAATGATCTTATTGGAATACCCACACACCCGGGCGTGCAAAACAGTTGCGGCTAAGAAAGTAGTACTAAGTACTAATTAAATGTTGCTACTAATTACTTCTAAATGTTTAAAAACGATCATATTTTCTAAAAAATAACACTGGAATATTATATTTATGTCAAATTTATAAATGTATCTATTTTATTTGTTTTTAAAATTAATTTTTACAGATAATTTGTGATTATGTTGTTTTGAAAGGAGTTTCAAGAACTAAAATTCAAAGAAATATAAATCTACAATAAATCCAAAGCTAAAGAATATCGGGAAAAAAAACAAGGAAATACAGATCGGACATTATTTCTTAATATTTGATATATTCAAGGAACTATAATATCCACCCCTGCTGTATATATAGGGGCTGCAGCCGAAAGAGCGAGCGAGAGAAAGAGAAGCCAACGACTGATTTGTTCAGCCTTGAACTTCTCTGCGAGTGCATTAACTCTGCGGGCAGCGCAGTCGGCGTCGCAGTCGCAGCTCTGCCCGCTCTCGCAGAACGCTTGTCCCCGTACCGCTCGCACTCGCGGCCATAGCGCCAAAATGGCATACGCAATGTGTGACCAAGTGTGTGCCTGTGTGTGTGTGGTGTATGTGTGTGGCCAGTGACCGAGGGATGGTGAGTGGAGGGGGTCGGCAAAGGGGGGACGAGGGGGAGTTCGGCGTTCTGGGCTGCACATTCCGCGCCTCGGATCTCCGATCTTGCTCTTTATGTAATCTAGAATAATGTCTTGTCATACGCCCACAGTCAAACCCCACTAAGTTGGATTTACCTTAATTTTTACTATCTTGAAAAATGTAAATAAAATATTGCATTAGACTACGAAAATATTATCTTAAAAATTTTTGTCTAACTAATCTATCGAAAGCCAAAAATATTAAGTATGTATGTTCTCTTATAACCCATTTTTAAAGAAATCTTTTTGAGATCACATAAATATCTCTTGTATTTTTAGATCTCTTTAAAATCCCGAAAAGCAGGCAACAATATTATTATTGCGGAATTCATCTTTTTAGAAGACACCTGTTCCACAGATTTCTAATATCAGTTTTATTGAAAACTAAAACCTTAGATATCAGAATATTGGTTTTAAAAAATATTGTTTAATCTCTTATGAAACCCAAAAGTAGACAGAAAACCATTTTGTTAGAGATAATCTATAAAATATCTCCATTCAGTTTTTCGAGATCTTTTTAGTCTTTAAAAGGTTCCTAACTCAAAATTCCCAGTATAATCCTGTTTCTGCTTAAGGAATATCGACTGTATTTATGTGCTGATCGCTTGTTGCTTCTGAGTCTGAGTCTGAGTTCCTCTGGCTGGAACTGGCACCCCCATGAAGGATTGTATTACATAAGCGACAAGCGGCGGGCGATAAGTTTCGCTTTCGCATATGTGGGCGTGGTATATACATATATATACATATGCATTCGATTATGAATACAAATACCAGCACAAGCTGGCGGTGAACACTCCTTTTGTCTGGCGAGTGAGTATTTTGAACCTTCGAGGCACTGGCCTTGAACCTACCGATCGCAGTTTGTTTGCAAAACAGATACACAGACACCCAGACACACACACACTCATTCATTGGGGAGTTATAAAAACAACTTCAACTCAGTTTTTTTTCTTTCTTTCTCGCTCAGAGTTCTTTGTTTTTGTTCTTTCAGTTGTTGGTTCTGCCATTCACATTTACAAACACACATATGCAGTATTGGCATTGGACTCGTGCGTTGGTATGCGTATTTGCCTGACCCCACACAACATTGCACTCACACACGCTCACACTCGATTTTGTCCTTGAGATCGTTTCTTGCCGTTGGCAGCCTTGTTGCCGTCTCTTTCGCACCCCTGTTACAGCACCAGCCGCCCACCATCCCCATCCGCCTCCCCCTTCTGAACAACCTGCAAAACAACTGTTTTCCATAAGACCTTTTTCAGATATCTCGTTCTTAAGTAACCGAAATTTTCGAATTCAGGTTTATTTTTCACTTATGCCAAGCCCCTTGTTCCAAATTAGGGAGTTTTATGCTGATATAATTTTTTGTTTGAAAAAAAAACCTTTTTAGGATACAAATAATACGGTTAAAAATATGTAAAATAGGTACATTTATGAAAAATAGATTTAATAGACATTCCCAATAAAATCTAAAAAACCTTAATAAAATCGTTGTTGTTGCTAAAAAAAGTTGTATACTTATACAATATTAAATAATACAAAAACTTAACCACTATAACATTTCAAGAAACCCTTTTTAAATAAGGAAATTATTATTTTGGTTTATAATAAAGTTAAGAACAATTTTTCGCATACGATTCCACTCGTTCTATTATTTTGACGGTTCTGCGTTTTGATATTTGACTTTGTGCTGTAGGATTTGTGCAGCCTTATCGCCATGGCCACCTGTACTCCATACTCCGCGGGTTCCTGGGTTCCGACTCCGGGGTCTGTTGCCGTACGACGATTACGAATGCATTTCGCTTATCACCACCACGACCGATAAGTGCCACCAAGTTGTACATAAATATTATGGTATGTATGCAAACACACTTAAATGGGGGTGCTCATTGCAGCCGTCAGCTGTGTGGCCTTTGTTTCAATATTTATCGAGTCATTCTGCTCAAATATACAAATGTGTATACGGGGTTGGTGGAAATACATATATTTCTAGATGGTTTTTTTGTTTTTAGGAGAGAAGTGACCGATAAGTAAGATTTCATTTTTGGGTTCAAGGATGGTCAAGAGGGAAAAGCAAATATGCATTGCATCATGTTGTTTCTGCTCGTGAATAATGTGTACACTTTCCCTCTAATTGACGTTAATTGAGTAATCTATGAATAATCGTACATGAGTCACACGCATCGAATAATATTCATCACCTTAAATTTACCGTTCAAAAGGCAACGAATTCTAATGCCCATAATTCTTTGTTTAACTGAAAATAATTCTAGCTTAAAGTTTCAAACTGTGCGATAAATCAAAATAAAAGCTTTAATGTTATGTAACCTTCATGCCTAATCGTATTTTAATAACTTAAATCCTTAGTCACAAATAATGAAATAATATTTTCTTTTTTTTATTTTTTACTTAATCAATTTTTTTAAAATAGCAAACTGTTGTCTTTTGCATGCACTTAATTTCAGTAGCAATGAGTCATGAATGAATACTTTAAATTTATATACAGGAAGGATAAAGCAAATGAAGCCATATCTTATTTCATTTGCTTTAATTTGAGTTCTTTGACTTTTATAAACCACAAGAAGATTATTGAAATTTATGTATTCAGTAACGGACAAAAATTTCGGAGAAATGTCTTAATTAAGAACTACTTAAGATATAAGCTAGAATTTTTAAAGATATTTATTCTAGTGTAAGAAGATGCTTTTTCCTTTAGACTAGGAAAGTGACTCAGCGGCCCAAGTATTTAAAAACCGGTAATTAGTCATGGTTATAATGTAAAATGTTGCTTTAGCTCAAAATTCAATACGCCGATTAAAAGGGATTAAAACCATTTCTTCAGTTGTAAATAATAACATTAAGCTTTTGTTAAATATTAAACGTATTAAAATGTTTACTTCTTAAATAATAAATGAAAGATCTTATGTACGCAATGCAGAGAGATATCATTCTGGTTTACATATTAACATTGGGGATTATATAAAAAGCGGAAAAAAGATTCTGATACCCCCACAGTGATATGGGGTATGTACTTGTAGTGAAACACTTGCACTTGCTGTCTGTCAGTCAGTCTATATATCCCCCTCTCTTTCACCCCTTCATTCACCCTCTCACTCACTCTCTGTTCCTGTCTGCTTAACTTGTGGGTGTGTGCGTATAAATATCCGTTAAAGGTTTTGTTGTTCGTGTTGTTTTTACACTTTGAGAAGGTATTTCAATATTAAATAAAAAATTAAAATATTTAAAAAATATATATAACTATGATCAACTAAGTCAAAATAGTAAATATAAATTTTCTAAGGTTTCTTTAAAGGATATAAGGGTTTCTAAGGTTTTTATGAAGGATTGAGTTTTAAATTTGTCATTATTAAAATCTTAAAAAACATCCAAACCACGTTAAGATCTTAAGGGTATTTAAAACTTCGGTTGCAATTGAGGATTGTACCATATTAACTGTATACATATAAAGAAAATCTTTATACAGATATATATATTTCAGTACATATATAAAAGTTTACGGTAAAACAAAGGAAACAACTTTTCTGTCGCACTGCGAATATGCGATGTGACCGCCAACGCAACTTCGTAGTTGTAATTGCAATTACCGTGCTTGTTCCCTTGTTGTTGTTTCTGTTTCTGTATGTAATATTATTAGTTTTTTTGTTGTCGATTCCAAGTGCGATGACTTCCGCGTTTAAAATCGCGCGCAATTCGCACTGAAACACCGCGTTCTAATAAATCTCTATCTTTTTCGCCCGGCGGAACGCACCTGTATACAATTAGTTTCTTTGTTTGCCTGGGGATTCGGTTTTATCTGAAGCACCGCGTAAACTTTGGGGTTTATGAATGAAGCGCAGACGGCGAAAAAAAGCAAGCGAAAAAAACTACAAAACAATCGAGTGCCTATCAAAAGGCCTCGACGTGAGTCACATGTCGTGATCACGCTCCTGATCGTGAAAATCGGAAAGAAAGAGAGAGAGCGGCCCGAAATTCACCGACTTGCTCGGTATTACCTATAGTTTTTGGGTATATCAGTCAAGCTATAAAGATATTTTTGGGAATAATTTGTAAGTGGACTTTATTAATAAATAAATAAAAACTAAACTAATTTCTAAACAAAAATAATTTTAAAAATTACTTAAAAGACTTTAAAAATACTAAAAATTTTAATTTAGATTTAAATTTGGCTTTTAGGCCTCGATAAACGGTCTTAAAGATCCTTTGCAAGTCAACAAAGGCAACAGTGCGTATGAGTGATAAATTCGCATATCTTAAAACGATTTTTTAACAACATTTTTTGTTTATTGTTAAAAATAAACTGTTTGAAACTTTTTCCTAGTGCTTTTGTCAGTTTTTGTGTATAAACTTTTTTCTAAGGAATCTGTTATGTTCTCTAAAATTAATTTATATATAAACTTTATTCTTCTTTATGGAATCTGTTATGTTCTCTAAAATTGAATATTAAAATTTACCCAACTCCCTAAAATTCAATCCGTTAAAGGGTGTTATAATAGTGTACTCCCAACACTTACCAATCTCTGTTGACCGAAATTTTGGCTTTTTGTTTTGATCGCGTCGTTTTAATGTGTTTTCGTATTTGTTCCGGCGGCTTGTTGTTGTTTATTGGGTTATTTCGTACAACCAAATGTATAATGTGTGCTGCTTATTTGCGTCTCTTGAATTTTGCACCCAAACATTGCGACTTATGTGAGCAATTGCATATTTCAATTTCGTTAATTGCGCCACAAATTACAAAAGAAATGGCCAAAATACGAAAGGCGTGCCTGTTTTGGTCGTTATGAAATTCTCGATCTTTTGCGTTTTTGTTTTGGTTTTTGCTAATTTGTTTTTTTTTTGGTCTTTTTGTTTTTGGCCACCAAACAGAAATTTCACTTTTCGCCGATAATAGAATCTTCGAGGAGATTTTGTTGTTGACGTGGGTGATTTTTTTCGGTTTTGTTGTTGTTGTTGCCACTGAGCCAAACGAATCGAAACTGAATTTGTTGTTGGCCTGCAATTGGCCGGCTCAGTCGACGTCGCAGTCGCAGTTGGCGTCGACGCCGACAGAATAATGTAGTGTTCTGAGAGCGAAGAGAGCAAAGATCAAACGGGAGAGTAAAAGAATCTTAAATCTTAAAAATACTTAAAGAATTTAATAAAAGAGAACAAAAAAATATTCAATAGAATGGTGATTAATAAAGTTTAAAATAATATTAGAGAAGAAACAAATATTTCATTTATAAAAATGGTGATTAATAATGTTTAAAAGAATATTTAAAACCTCAAAATATATTCTGTAAATAGTAAATCCATTTTCCTAATGCCAAAAAAGAAGTTAAATAAAATGTATTTCTAGTAACTTTAATAGCCCCACAAAAATGCCAAGAAAAATCGCTGTAAACTAGTTATTTAAATTGGTAAATGCTGCTAAATGGAGTGATGAAAAGTTCAGCGGTAATTGCATTTGTATTTTCAAAGTCTCAACTGCCAACGAACAAGTTCAATGCTAACATGTTCGAACATGTTGCGTTTAGCCTGAGCTCGTTTGCTCGCTCGACCCAGTTTCGTTCTTTTTCTTTTGGCCCGTTGGACTCCATTTTATGCTGCTTATGTTCCCCATCTTACCGTTGCCCACTGTTCGTGTTCTTTAACGGGGCCCGCTTTCTCTTTTTATTTTGGCCAAGTCAATTGATATGCTGCGCTATGTTTTGAAGCTTAGCTGGCGCCCCCGCCCCTCTGCTCTCCTCTCTTGGCGATCAATTCCCATTTCACCCAGCGATCCCCTGTCAAGTTCTCGATATTCGTGATCTTTCTACCATTTGGATGGCTTTTGGCCCGAAATCGAAGGCGGCTTTATGGTCGAGAGAGCACCGTTCCAAGATGCGGCATATGAGTCAACGACTGTTTCTAAAAACAACCCGACCTTATTGAGTTCAGTAATGTGCATACAGTGGTCCTGCGGAAAAAGATGGTTTTTAGAAATAAAGAATCTTAACTAAAGAGTTTTAAAATCTTAGAAAGGAAGTAATCTTCAGTTAGGATATGTTTTATTAAATTACGTGCAAAAAAACGTCGTACTAAATATAAATTACAACATTTTTAACGTAACAAAATTAAATTAGAACAAATCCGAAATGACCAAATTATTTTAAAATATTATTTGTATTCGTATATAAAAGTTAAGTACTATTTTCCACAATTTTACAAAAAAATTATAAAGCAATATAAAAAAATACTAAAATTGGTTATTACAACCGATTAAATCAACTTAAGAATCTAATAGAATGAAAACTTTAAATAAAATAAACACAATTAAGCAGTTCTATTAACAGATATAAAAGTGGAATAGCATATGAACTCTGAACCAGAGACCAAAGGACTCTCCACCAATGGCCCACTGTACAGGCCTACATGTTTAGACCCCTGTACGCATTCGCTGAAGAATACATCGCCATTTCCCCTCCACATCCTCCGCAGTCGCTTATCGCACGTCCTTTATGGCGAAGTTAAACTTTTCAAGGTTAAGTCTTTGCCTGGCGTCGCCGGCGAGCAATGACATTTGGGCAGGGCTCAGAACTCTGATCTGCGGAGAGGGAAGAGGGATAGGCATAAGGATAGGGAAGGGGAGGTGAAGAGAAGAGGGGACCTGGGACCAGAAGCAACATCCACATCATCGAACACCCTCTCGCACACACACGCGCACTAACTCACGCACACTCGCGCAACAAGCAGTTCGTTCACTTGCCGGGAACTCTTCCTCCTCCGGATTCTACCCTCTATCCTCTTGGATCCGTCTACCATCAACAATATACCATATACACCACGTACCGTCTGCCGTCTGCCGCAATTCCTGCGCGACCAACCGTGGCACAGTGGGTCAAATTGGAAAGTTCTTGGGTAATGTGATCAATTTATAAGGTTAGGAATGAATTAACTAATATTCTTACTATTTACTATTTATGTAAGTCAGTGTACTGTTTCTTAAATTATTCTTGGCCTATTAGTCGTATACTTAATATTAATACTTACACCATTTAATTTTTGTACAATTATAAATACATAATGATATTCTTAATTTTACTTACTACTTTATTTCTTCATAAAAATATACAACTTATGAATAAATATTTTTAATTTTTTTCTTTCCTTAAAGTACATTGATTTTTCAACAAACCCAAGAGCTCTTTTAATTAATGCTTGATTAATGACCACTGTGCGTATGACACCCTTTAAATATCTGTTAACCCAGCTCTCCCCCCAATAATTGTCTGCCCGTCTGGATGTTATTGCTCACGTTCTCATTCTCTCAGGTGCACGCTACGCTTCAGTGGAGCGGTCTTTTCGCCCTTTTGTGCACTCTACTTTTCAGACAGGATACAAAAGTTGGAATATGAACGCTGAGAAAAGCAAGAATATTATCAACATCACAATTTGTTTACCTTTATACTCAGGATATTACTAAAATAAGTCATATCCAAACAAATATTTAAAACCAAAAAGTCACTGTTTTCTTATAGTCTTTTATGTTGTCCTTATAAAATACCTTAACTTTTAAAAATGAACAATAAATAAAATATTTTGTTTAAAAAAACTCTGTGTCATTAATAAAGTTTTCTAAATATATTTTTGAACGATCTTGAGTATATAACGTTTTCTCTAACACCCCATCTTAATTCTTAAGTCTACGATATATTCTCTAATTTAATAACACCCAAGCGATCATTAGAAAATATACACGAAACGTGAACGTTTTACATTACCAAATATATAAAGCAGGAGTCTGACGATTTCATTAGCCTGACTGGAACTTACATAAGCCCGAAACAGGAGCGGCAGGAAGAAGATGTCTCGACCTCGATGGCGATGACTTTTACTGTCGCTGGAGGTCCCTACATATATATACATTTAAATACTTATATACAAGGGCGTCGTCTGCTGGATTTGTTCGGTGAAAGGGAAAGGTTATTAGACTCGCCCCGTGCAGAATTTTAAGTGGTAAGGGGGCCCAGACATTGGCTGCTCCTTATTGTTATAATAACCTTTCTGCTTTCTGTTTTCACTGTCGACGGAAGTGGGCGGCGTCGGCGGCAGCAGGTGCCGGTGGGCGGGGCAGTGCAATGACAGCGGTCGACGTCGGTCCTTGGTCCTCGGATTGTTCGGAATACTCGGTATCCTCCCATCGAGGGCGTTACGAAAGGCCCCCCTCCCTCTAGCGGCCGTTCGACGAACTCTCGGCCCAGTCACAGGCTCAGTTTTTTGGCCAGGATTTCTCGCTTTTTCGGGATATTTCGGCCGTTGACTCGTCCTGCGGGCGTCGTCGTCGCCACATGGCGGCCTCAGTTTAATGCACTCGATGGCGGAGGTCACAGGACATCGGCCGAAACAGGGCTCTCGGTCAAAGTCACATGGCCACTTGACCCCAGACCCCGATAATCGCAGCCAAATTACAATATGATGGGGATGCGTAAGCACTAAATGTGATGGGATGAAAATAGAATTTGAAGGAGGCTTTGTAGGACGTAGGATTTTTTCGAGGAGTCAAAGGTTTTTCGGGGTCATTGGTTTGACGGCTGATGAAATAAGTAAATTATATTCAAACCACCAAACATAGAAATTAAGGGGTCAATTGTCGGAAGGCTGATAAAATATGTAAGTGAATTATTTTGGTCATTAACCAATATTTCGATGAATTCAATAATATTCAAATTACTGATCATAGAAAGTATGTACTTAGAAAATTCTTTAATAAAATAAAATAATAAACTATTGAAAATATCATAAGTAATTTTAAAAAAGGTCTTATATTATCAATACAAATTTATAATTCTTATAATTCTAACATTTCCTGCATGCACTTAATTAGGGGAAATCCATATTTTTGGCTAAACTTCTTGGCGATACTGGAATGACTCATTATAATAAAATCATGAGCTCATAGGATAGGTTGTTATAAAAGTTATCAAGATTAGAAGTTACCACATAAAAACACTTATCGCAAAAGATCGATAACAAAGAATGACTAATAAAATCAATTATCGATTTGTTGTAGGTCAGTTAACAAAAAACTAATCTGGACATCATATTATGAGAATGGTGTTTTGCCAATTAAATGATCAAATTTTAGTAGGTCAGCTACCGGATGCCAGGCTATCGCTTTTCGTTCAAGAATTTTCTTTTTCACGTTTGTCGGCCGAAAAACGGCGAACGCCTATTAACATTTTCCGCCAAAAAGTTTCTCCATCCTACTCAAGTTTCCCTCGGCGGGATGCAAAGTATTTCGCTGCGAGAAGAGAAAATGTTGAGGAAAATTCGCTGCAGATTTTATGAGGTCAAAACTCATTACAAGTTGTGGCGGCTCAAAAGGAGATGCCTGTTGCATAGTGTACACTGTACACTATACATACACGTTAGCCCCAATTCGCGGCGAGTGGGAAAAAGAAAAGCTGCAGCAAACGGCCCATGACAGTTGCAGAGTTGCAACTTTCTAATGCGGCAACAGCAACAGCGACTGCAACTGCAACAGCAAACGGATGTGGATCGCGGCGGCTGCAGCAGCAGCAGCATTATGTGTGCCACATGATGCACTGCAGCAAGATTTTGAAGCTGCTCGGCTGCAGAAAGCAAGAAAATCGAAAATTTCTCTCCACCACTGCTGATGCTTTCCACTGCAAATTACTTAACTATTTTCCCAGTTTTCGCTTTGTCGTGCAATTTGCAAACAGTTGTTGCATGTTGTTGCATATTAGCGGCAACATGGGGCGGCAGTGAAAAGTTGGTCATGACAATCAAATGGCCAACACTGCGTGGCATTCAAGGAGGGAGGGTATCTGTAGAAGGGGGAGGGGTTCCTAGCTGGTTTTTCTGCAAATGAGTGTGCCCACTGATGCATTCCGCCTGCTGCAACTGCAACTGCCATTTAGGTGGGCCCAGGGTCCCAGTGCAAACCCCTTCCTAACCTTTAGTCCTCCATTTTGTGAAGAGGTCCACTTAGTCACTGGGATGACTAACCAACTGGTAGTTGTCGTTCTACCCTAAATTGCCAGAGTGAGTCAGGTCGCTCCTTACCACAAACTTGACTTCTTAACGTTCCTTTGGGCAAAGCCATCGGTTATTATTGAGTGATCTTCAATGGGGGAGAAACTTGCAGAATATTCCCATAACTTACATTTACATATATTGCTGCACAGAAAAAAAATGCATTCTGTCATAAAAGCAATCGACTTTTCTTATATTTTGAAATTAAAACAAATCGTATTACTATTCAGAAGAGTTTTAAAAATATCTCATATTTAATTCCTTTTTATAATGACAAATTTGATTTTTGAAGAAAACTATTATTTTTAAAACTACTATCCAATTTCAAATTTAATTATCATGCCAAACTTTTTTAAGCAAAAATTCTTGTCAAAGTATGTAAAAGTGTTCAATAGAGACTGATCAAAGTATTCATTACAAATAAATATTATAATAACTATTACTGTTTTGAATTTTTTACCTTTTTTTATTGTAAATAAAATAGAATTTAAGAAAAATAAATTTCAACAAAAATTCTACACTATGGCTTATAAATTAGAATTAAAACAAAAATTTAAATTAAAATGGTCACAAATTTTTTAAAAGAAAAGGTATAAAACAAGCGGCAATAAAGGAAAAATTAGAAAATTAAGAATTATTAAATAAAATAATATTATTAAATAATATACTAAAAATATATTAGAAAAATGATTTTAGTTAGTCTCTTCGAGAAAGAGCTTACCAACTCTTCCAGCTGAAAAAATAAATTATAGCAAAACAAACAAAAAATGGAAAAAATGATTAAATTAAAAACTATTTAATAACAAATGCAATAAGTTAGTATATTCTGGAGACAGCTTACCATCTCTTCATAGAGAAATCACAATCGGCAATCTTGGTTTAAAATCCTGACAAAGCCGCTTCAGCCGTTGACTAGCTGGTGAAAATAAGAGCCCGATTTGAACAAGTTTAATTGCTGGCAGGTACTTAATAAAAAGCTCTCCACTTTTCTGGGATTAAGACTTTTCCTTGAGCCGAGACCCGAATACCGTTAGCCCCTAATTAGAAACCAGTTAAGTGTCGCAGCTCAGCACTTAACTGATCTATTAACGTACTTCTTTTCACCCATTTCTATTTATTTATTTGGTTTTTTGTCAGCTTGGTTGGCTTTTTTTCTAGTGGGCTGGGTGATCGGGAATTTAGATTCAGATTGAGAGTTCGAGATCGAGATCGCCGTGGTGCCCCAGTGATCTAATAAACGCCGCATTGTCATTCGCTCCGCTTGGCAACTCCGCAGTCTGTCACTCAATGCTTAAAGCACCGAAAAACTGGGTCACATTCATTAATTTATCGCATGCAAAACAATCCGCGAAAAAAAAAATATCTAATGCTGCAGCTGACGTTGCCATTGCCATTTTGCAGCTTTTCCGTTGCAGTCGACACACAAAAAAATAGAAAGTTTTTCGCCAATCGCCGGCGGACTGCTGCAATTTTCTCTTTGCAATTTGATTAAATAAAATATTGTGTAAAAGCGACGCCGGCAGAGCAACTTTCCAACTGCAAACTGCAAAACTGCAGCCACGACTTCTAAGTCGGTTACTAGATGCAATAATAATTGCATTTGTCCCACTTTACTTTCACTTGGCGAACAACCAACGAGCAACAAGCTGGGAGCAACAAGCAACAAGCAACTCGCAACTAGCAACTAGCAACAAAAAGCCGCAGCGCAGGCGTCGACTTTGACTTTGTGTGCCTGTTGCAGCTTTTCCATCTCTTCTCTCTGTCTGTGTGTGTGTTGCATGAAAAGTTGCAACTTTTTCCAGTCGCTTGGTGGAAATTGTTTGCCGTTTGGTTGACTGGCAAAAAGGAAAAGTGGGTCAAGCGCACCATTGTTGTTCATGCTGCTTGTGTTGCTGCTGCTGCTGCCGCTGCTGTTACTTGTTGCATGCCCCCACTTAATTGACAATTGCCTGCAACACACACATTATACGTTTGCCACTTTGGCATTTGATTTACAAAACTGGGTTACCGGCTGCTTTCCTTTTTCTCGCTACCCATTTTTTTTCGTTGCTTTAACATTTCGTCAATTTATTCACTATCATTTAAAGTTCTTTATATATTACTCAATAGAATAGTACAGCAAGTTTTAATCTTAAACATATGTATGTTCGTTTCTTTTTTACATTGCATTCAATATACTGTTGTTCTTAGCTGTACATCAAAAAATTACATTTTAAATCCAGGGTTTTAGTTTTCTTTTCACAAACTCATTTCGCCAATTTTCGTTTTGATCGAGTCTGTGCCTAATATTTACATAGATTTTGAATTTCGTAGCGTACAATGTGCTCTTCTACTTTCCTGTTTTCCTTTTTTTGGCATCGAAACAATAAATAAAGTTAGAAAGATTAAATATTAAGAGTTAGGCAAAAAGAGTGTTTGTTTGTCAGAGAACTAAGCTAAGGTAAAACTTTTCAGTGGCCGAAAAAGTCAAATTATTTAGATTTTCTGTTCTTCAAAGAGTGGAAATGGTGCTAGATTGAAAGCTCAAACAATAAATCGGGTGACTTGGTCAACAGCGTTGTACTTACAAAACAATAGAATAAGAATAAAAATAAGAAGTAATAGGAATAGCTAGGTTATCGTCGATGCAGAATGTTGGACAAGGCGCGTATCTGCTTCTGCAGCTCCGAGTCCATGCGATAGGCCTCCTCCTCAAAGATCAGCCGCATCTCCTGCAGCGCCGGCAGCTTGTCCGCCTCCATGTTGAGCAGTTCGCCAAAGAACTTGGTCCACACATGCTTCTTGAGGTAGCGCGGCAGCTTCTGTCGGATCTCCCAGCTGGAGCCCTTCTTCTGCGGCTGCATATAGTCGCCGAAGAGCATCACATGCACGGTGGCCGCAATGCAGAAGAGATCCGTTTCGTAGGACCAACTGCGTCCCTCCTGCATCTCGATGCAGGTAAAGCCATCCGTTTGCACCACCTTGCGGAACTTGGTGCGCTCCGCGTCCGGAAAGAGGGTCATGTCGATGGCGCAACCAAAGTCAATCAGCCGCAGCGATGGCAGCGAACTGTCCACATTGGGCACACGCATCAGCAGGAAGTTGTCCGGCTTGATGTCCGCATGGATGATGTGCTGCCGGTGCAGGTGGTCCACGATGTTGCAGATCTGCGCCGAGAAGTGCATCACCAGCGATTCGTGCATCACCTTGGTGGTGGCCTGCCGGATCTTGTTGTTGATGTCCAGCAGCGAGCCGAACGGCGAGAACTCGGTGGCTATTAGGCTTGCATTCGGGGCGATGATCGCCGTGGAAATGTCCATCAGGCCGGGCAACACCTCCGGGTCTGTGATGCGTTTCAGCACCTGAAAAAAAGGGAATTTTGTTTTATTTATATGACCATTTTGTTGGGTTTAAGTTGGTAGTAAAAGGAGTAGTCGAGTATAAAAAAAAATTAGTAAAATTAAAAAAAAAAAAAAGTAAATTATTAAATTGTAAAAATAAATTTAATATCTTACTTTCTTAATAATTTTGTATAGCACCTAAAAAAATACATCTTTGAAACCAAAATACAAATTATTAATATTAAACTTGTTTTATAGTACTCAAAAAGAGAGATATTTAAAAGCAAAATAAATAGTATTAATATTAAGAATTTTATGGTACTCAAAAAACGAGATATTTAAAACCAAAATAAATATTATTAATATTAAGTATTTTATAGTACTCAAAAAAGAGATATTTAAACCCAAAATAAATACTATTAATACTATTGTTTTATTTTCTATAGTACTCAAAAAAAGAGATATTTGAAACAAAAATAAATATTATTAAAACTATTGTAATAGATATTTAAAACCAAAATAAATATTATTAATACGAAGTATTTTATAGTATATAATAATATAATATAATATAATTAATAATATTGAAATATTTTTAATAGTACTCAAAAAAAGAAATATTCGAAACCAAAATAAAAATTATTAATACTTTTGTAATATTTTCTATATAACTCATAAATAGAGACATTTAAAACCAAAATAAATATTATTAATATTAAGTATTTTGTATATTTTATATCTCCCTGATTCCTCACCTGATCACATATGTAGATTTCCCAGGTGTTTGGGGGCTTCTGGTACTTGAGGGCCACCACATTGCCGGTGCGGGAGTCGGTGGCTTTGTAAACCGATCCGTAGGATCCTCTTCCCACCTCCTTGTCAATGTTAAAGGTCACGCCTTCGAGGACATTCAGCGTGCGAGTGTTGGATATTTTTGGCAGTAGTGTTTGCACAATCTTGTAGCTGGCATGCGCGTCATGATCGCCCGGAAAGTCCAGCTTGGCCAGGAAGGCGCGGCACAGTTCGCTATTAAAAGGATCGATGGCTTCCTTGGCCATGTGGCGAGCAATTGTCTCGACGGCTTTCGAGAGCCGCCGCTCCTGAGCCTCCGTATCGTGCTGGGTGGCAAAGTACGAGTTCTCCTGGAACGTGGAGAAGTCGGCCAAAGTGCTATTGCCATTATTATTGTTGCTGGTGTTATTATTATTGTTCGTGGTGTGCGTCTGCAGGGTCTTATTGACCGGATGGAGGATTTGCTGCTGTTGCGAAGTATCGCGGAAGTTGAGTCTATCCACGGCCAAGGCCAGCGAGCTATTTGAGTTATCCAAAGCGGTGGCGCTGGAGAAGGAAAAATTGGCATTATCATTGAATGCCACACTACTCGAGCTGGCAGCTTCCGCCGCCGAGGAAGCCGAGTTACTGTTGCTGCAGAGATCCGGCTGGAACTTGCTGCGCTTGACTTTGGTGCGTGCCCTGCGATAGCCGTTCGCCTCGCTCTTCGGCGTGGATGTCTGGCCCAGCATGTAGGGATGAAAGTGATGATGGCCGCCACCGTTCCGGTGACGCTGGATGGGAATTGGAGAAGCGGGCGCAGGTTCCGGCGGCGCAGGATGAACTGCCGGCGGTGGCTGCTGGATTATCTGTTGCTGTGGTTGTTGCTGCTGCTGTTGATGCTGATAAACATTCTCTATGGTATAGGCACTGTAGGTGCTGCTGGGCTCCTTTTTGAACTTGATCTTGATTGAGCGGTTCTCCTGCTCGAAAGTGGTTTGCGCACTGAACTGCACGCCATTGGTGTAGGGTTCGCTGGGCTCCTCCTCCTCGTCGTCGTCCTCCTCCTCATCAGATTCATCCTCTTCATTAGCACCTGCTGCTTCCTCCTCCTCCTCCTCTTCAGCCTCCTCCGCCTCGTTGTCTTCATTCTCCTGACCACTGCTATTGTTGTTCTGCCCGTAAAGAGCTCCGTCCACGGCAGTCATGTAATAGGATGTCTGCGACTCGTAGGAATCATAAAGAGTTTGTTGCTGCGGCTGTTGTTCTACCGGCTCTTCTTCCTCCGCTGCTGCTGCTGGCTTGGCCTTCTGTTCCATCAACTGTTTATACTTTCTGGCCAGTATCTCCTCGGGACTGTACTCTATCCCAGCTCCCGGTGGATAAACCAACTGCTTGGCATAGTGGCACACCCGCGAGGGATCGTCGGGCTCTTCGAGCGTGAGAGCAGGCTTCCAGGTCTCATGGTTGTTGCGCCCGTAGGCGTGGAAATTGCGCGGCAAACGCAGGCCAGCTATTTCGCTGGTCACGGGGGGATTACTAGGTTGAACCACAGGCTGTGGATTGCCATTGCCATTGTGTTGCTGCTGTTGCGCTTGCTGTTGCGTTGCTGCAGGCTGTTGTGGCGGCGGCAACTGTTGCTGTTGCGCTGGTGCGTAGTTAGGCTGAAAAAGGAAAAGGTATCCTTTATAAAAGAGTTTTATAAATATGGTAAAAATGCTTACCTCTGCCACTGGATTATATTGCTGCTGCTGGACATTGGCTGTGGGAATTGCTGCTGCTGCAGGCTGTGGCTCATAGCGTGGCTGCTCCTGGTAGTGAGCCTGCTGATAGGCCGCCGGCTGTTGAGGTTGTGCGACGGGATGCGGCTGATATTGCTGGTAGACATTCTGCTGATATGGCTGGGGACGGTGTTGCTGCTGTGGTGGATAGCTCTGCGGCATCTGCTGCTGTGCATAGTTGGTCAGTTGCTGCAGTGCATCAGGCTGTTGTTGCAACTGCTGCTGCTGCTGCAATTGCTGCTGTTGCTGCTGCCGCTGATGAAACAACGACCTAGCATAACTAAACTTGGTGTGGGCATGCTGCAGCTCCGAGTTGCTCTGCGCCTTCTCCTGGAAGGCCAGGTTAAAGACCGCCTCGGCATCCTTGAACTCCTCGCGCGACTCGTAGTAGGCGGCCCAGCCAATGTAAAAGGCGGCCACCTGGCGACCGGTGCCCCGTTGAAACAAAACCTGGTAGAAGTGCAGCGGATCCGTTTGCATAGCTATATACTTAAGCCATAGCCTCACCAAGCGGGCATCCTGTCGATAGTAGTCGTTGTGCTCGTAAACAGTGAGACAGCGTTCCAGAGTCTCCCTAAACTTGAGCTCCGGATCGCTGTGCGCGTGGTTTTCGTACCAGCAGATGTAGTTGTACCAGTGATCCAGGGGATCGGGTCCCTGGTAGAGGGAAATGGCATGCTCCCAGGCCTGCTTGTCCTTCAGGAAGCCGTGCATCTCATCCGGACTGGCCAGCGGCGGTTGTCCAGCTGCTACGATTCCTGCTGATCCTCCTGCAGCTCCTGCGCCGCCGCTTCCCGATCCCTGGCGCATGTACGAGTGCATGGCCATGACTCGGGGATTTCCCTGATCCTGATCCTAATCCCGCCGTGGATCGTGGAAAAAACAAAGAATCCGCTTGCTTTCCTCTCCACTCGCAAGTCTCGGATTTCGGATTTTGGATTTCGGAGTGCTGCAGTGGTGCCCCTCTGGCCGAGATTCGACCGGATTTGGCGCCCTCACTCAGTTAATCCCTCGGCGTCGTCGCCTGGCACCGGTGGCACATGATTTTCCGGTTGAGTTTTCCACTCGCTGGCTGCGATCACGGATATTTTTGATTTTTTCCTCTTTTTAGCTTGCAAATGGAATTTTATTAGTGCTGCAAAACAATCGATAGAACTATCGGCTGGCGGCTGTCGGAGCGATGGACTGCTATCGATAGCGCGATAGAAACGTGTTGTTGCGGGTTTTTAACTTAAATTAAATTACTTATAAATTATATGATTAAGGTGTGGAGTTTTTAACTAAGAATAATTTAAAATTGATTTAATTCTCCTTAAGTTTGTTTAAATTTGCAACTGCCTTTGTTGCACTGCTTTGTTGCCCAAGCAAGCAGTTTAACTATGTCGTTTTACAACACTTAACATATAAAAAGATAAACAACGTGAAAGCTATTTAAATTGAATTTATTTGTAATTAAAATTATAAATTATAGATTCTTTTTATTTTAATTTAGTTTCAATTGCATTTTCCAAACAATACTCCCGATAGTCCCAAAACTAAGCGATAGTGCCACCTCCATCAGAAGTTCGCTAACGGCCCACCAGAGGGCGCCACCGTACAATATTACTGCATTATTGTTTTTTATCAGAAATTACGCTATTCCTAATCCCCAAAAAAACCGCAAACGCGCGAGTGTTTATGTTTCGTCTCCAAGTGCATATCATAGATTAGTAGTGTTAGTAACCCCGCAGCGCCCTGCTCTCCAAAAATACACGCGTAATTCCCCCCACCCACGCACTCCCAGTTTTTTTTGTTTTCGACCCCTGACTGCGTTTGTGGATTTTCCCCAAAAAAAAAACGAAGAAAAATTTTGGGCACCCTATCGATTTCACCGGCCGCAAACTGAATTCCCCAGGATAATAGCACGGATAATGGAGGTTTCCGCCGATCCCTACGAGCAGAAGCTCTATCAAATGTTCCGGAGCTGCGAGAAGAATGGAAATGGCCTGCTGGACGAGAAGTCGCTGCTGAAATTGTGCTCCCTGTTGGAACTCCGGGATCAGGGATCCGCACTGATCACCAGTTTGGGCGGCAGTCACCAGGTGGGCGTGTCCTTTGGCCAATTTAAGGAGGCGCTACTCAATTTCCTGGGATCCGAATTCGATGGTACGACGTCATCGGGCTTTATGGGTGAGATAACACTAAGAGTCGTCGGTCCGGTCACCCATACTAGGAATATCGTGAGATATATAGCCGCTATAGCTAACGCGACAGGTTCTCATAAAGCAACATCATCATCATACGGGGCTTATCTGTAATTGCGCCTTAATTGCCTTTCAAACAACATCAGATAATTACAGATTGTTTGCCAGCCACTTATTAGAGATAGTAATTCCGTTTTGACGGGGAGTTTAGAATGGAATATACAGAAGTTTTTCAATAAATCAATCAATATTCACAAAAATGTTATAGAACACCAATTTAAGATGATTAGAACTAGATCTTCCGAGATCCTATGGAACAGTGAACTTTTAACATTTTATTCCATATTTCTTATAGCAACTGTACGATCTTTAAAACGGAATATAGAGAAGTTTTTTAATAAATCAATCAATATTAACGATAATATTATAGAACACCAATTAAAGATGCTTAGAACTAAATCTTCCGAGATCCTAAAAAACAGTTAATCTGCTACCTATGACATTAACATTTTATTCCATATTTCTTATACCAACTGTACGATCTTTAAAACGGAGTATAGAGAAGTTTCCCAATAACTCAATCAATAATCCCAAAAATGGTAGATAAGATCAATTTAAGATGATTAGAAATAGATCTTCCGAGATCCTAAGGAACAGTTAACTTACCACCTATGAAATAAACATTTTATTCCATATTTCTTATATCAACTGTACGACTTTTTAACAAACCAGTTTCTCAGATTTAACAAGTAACACCACAAATTTATAATATTAATTCCATTTCATTAATAACAAACCCGATAATCAATTAAAATGAAGTAAAACCAATAATACTTTCAAAAAGATATTCTTATAGCAGCTATAAAGTGTTGTAATCTATGCGAAAATCTAAGGGCTAATTTGCAAGGATCAAGTAGAAATACGTATACCCAAAATTTTCAAATCTTATCCGCTGGTGTGGAAATTTTCTAGTCAAAAATAGGATGCCGAAGGGTACGAATATCATAATCAGTTCGCGGATTAGCACATTGGCAGCTGGCGGTCATAAAACCAAAGATGCAATTGCCAATTTTTTACGACCCACAACTGGTGGGGTCGCCTACCTGATCCTAAAAGCAAACCTTATCAGGTAGTCTGCATATCTGGTGGTCCTGCATAAATACGAGGCTCATTCAGTTCAGCATCTTAGTCTCTATCGAAATGGGAACACGATTGTATTACCGCCAATCTGGCGGACAGTTATGCGATCCGATTATTGAGAAGTTAGCCGCTCGCTTTGGTAGTCACCTGAGATCCATTCAACTCCTCCAGTTCGCTACTAACCTATATTTGTTGAATCTTTCAGAGCGTTCGCTGGTGATCACAGATGAGCCTTTGACCAGCACATATATCGAGAGTCCTCCGGAGTCTTCCGATCGCGAAGTTTCACCCAAACTCATAGTGGGCACCAAGAAGTACGGACGCCGCTCCAGGCCGCATCAGGGAATCTACGAGTTGTCCGTCACGGATTCGGATAATACGGACGAGGATCAGCTGCAGCAGCAGCAGAAGCAGCGGAGTCTCAACGGCTGCGATGAGCTGGGAGTTCAGGTGGGTGTTTTATAAAGTTAATCATGAAGTCACGTACTAAGTGGCGATACAACTTCTGGCGGTGTAAGCGATAATGATTAGTAAACAGATTTTTTTTATGAAGTGGAAATACTTATAGCACAGTAGATAGTGATGAAGTAACTTAATAAGTTGGTCAAAAATGAAATCTCAAATATTAAGTTCAGCTTTTTTTATTGAGATTTTATATTTACAACACATAGATTTAAAGGACTAAAAATAGCCATCAATCAAAATGCTTTTCTCAAATATTTAGTTCAGAAGTTTTTATTGAGATTTCATATTTACAACACAGAGAAAAAAATTACCAAAAGTTGTCATCAATCGGGTATTTTTTCATATAAATTTTGGTCCGTTCTGTGTGCATATCAATATGATATTACATATAATTTTGCACCATATTGATATGAATGATTGATATGAAATCTTAGCATTATGTTTTGGAAAAATTTATATGAAATAAGATCAATTTGATATTGTTCCGTTTTTTTCTCTGTGTAGGGCTAAAATCTCTCCTCAGCGGATATAAACACTACTTTTAAAATATTTTTTACAAATTCTGATGCTCCAGCATTACGGACTTGGGATCTACACTGATTTCTAAAATGTCAACGATTGTATTATATTAATATATTATACTTTATAATAAAACTATCTAATTTTCCCTTCTAACAGGTCCAACGTTCCTCCTCCCAGAGCGATCTTCCCGGCAGCCGACGGCTGCGTTCCGTTCACACCAGCGGTAGCAAGCTGAAGAGATGTGCTTCGCTGCCGGCACGCCGGATTATTCAGTCCAAAATGCACAACACCTCCACGGGGGCGAATACTTCACCGACGGCCGCGGCCAAGTTGAAGCAGCTTTCCACCCAGAGTCAGACGCAGCACAGTAGCAGCGTGGAATCACTGGGTAAGCTATTATCTCCGTCCCCGTTTGCCCCTGCCACTCCCCCTTTCCCTTGTTGTTGTTAGCCCAAAATACCCAAAATTACGTTTGAAGCAATGATTAAAGTACAAAAAACACTCGTAGGCCATCACCTGGCCTCCGATCACCGGAGAAGCTACCACGGCGGCCGTTGGTCAAGTTGCAAAGGTTTGTGCGCTCTCGAGCAATTGTCAACACACCACCTCCCAAAACCCACACCCAAAACCACCGAAAACCCCAACCCACCAGTCATTCGGTGTCTAATCGCACCCTATGTAGCCGCACATTTGATTCGCTCTATTTACTCGTATAATCACATATCCTAAATTTCCTACCCCTAGTAAAGCTGTTCGCTTCTTGAGGATTTCAATAAATATGTAGCTTAAGGAGAAGTATTTAATTAAAGCTATATTATTAAAGCTATCATCCATTAAATAGGAACGTTAATTATTTTTTCCGTTTTATTGATTTATTATTTTTTTGAAGAACCATTGGATAATCACATATCCTTAATTTCCTACCCCTAGTTTACTCCTTGAAGAGTTCAATAAATATGTAGCTTAATTAAAGCTATGGTGTTATATATATAATCAATATTAGGATAGGAATATTATTGCTTTGGAACTTTAATTTTTCGATTTTCTTGATTTATGATTATTTTGAAGAACCATTTGATTCGTTCTATGTACTCTTATAATCACATCTTCCAAATTTCCTACCCCTAGTAAAGCTGTTTAATCAAAGCTATAGTATTGAATATATAGACAATATAAAAGCTATCATCCATTAAATAGGAACGTTATTGATTTGGAACTTTTATTTTTCCATTTTCGTGATTATTTATTATTTTACTCGGGTAATCATATATTCTACATTTCCTACCCCTAGTAAACCTGTTTACTCCTTGAGATCTTCAATAAATATGTAGCCCAAGGAGAAGTATATAATTAAAGCTATATAATCAATATTAAGCTAGGAACATTATTGATTTGAATCTTTTATTTTACCTTTTTCTTGATTTATTATTATTAATTTCCCCCTTTTGAAGAACCATTCGATAAAGAGAAACAGCAAACTTTCGGCGCTTTCGCTTACACCATCGACAACCACAACCACAACCACATCCACACCCACAACCAACCCACTCCCAATCCCACACACCCACCTGGTATCTTGGGCTATATTCGTATATTTAATGTGTACATATATAAAAACAGAGCCGCTTATCTTATTCGTCCCACGCTAATTGTTAATTGCTAATGATGATTTCCAGACACGGTGACGCCGCAGCAGCTGGAGACGATCTCGGTGCACAGCATCATCGAGGCCTGGGAGCTGGCCAGCATTGTGAACAGTCGCACTTTGCTCCATGTGCTCGGTTTCGATGAGGAGGAGGAGGTGAATCTGCAGCAGCTGACCAAGGCGCTGGAGGAGGAGCTGCGCGGTCTGGATGGCGATCAGGAGCAGTCGAATATGCTGCGTGCTTTGGCCGCTCTGCAAACCACCGAGTTGGCCAACTACCGACTGGCCTTCCGGCAGCAGCACGAGGAGAACCTCAAGCTGAGGGCAGATAATAAGGCGGCCAACCAAAGGGTTGCCTTGTTGGCCGTAGAAGTGGATGAGCGGCATGCCTCGCTGGAGGACAGCTCCAAGCAGCAGGTGGCGCAGCTGGAGCAGCGACATGCCAGCATGGTGAGGGAACTCACGCTGCGAATGAGCAATGATCGCGATCATTGGACCAGCATGACGGGCAAGCTGGAGGCGCAGCTGAAGGCCTTTGAGCAGGAGGAGATTCGTCTCAAAACGGAGCTCGAACTGCTGCGCGCGGAGAACGCGGAACTGGAAACGGAGCAGCAAAAGGCGCACGTACAACTCACCGAGCTGCTCGAGCAGAACATTAAGCTTAATGAGGAACTGGCCCACAGGCCGAGCATCGCTGGCACTCCCGAGCACAGTCCATTGCGTCCGCGCAGGCACAGCGAGGACAAGGAGGAAGAGATGCTGCAGCTGATGGAGAAGCTGGCTGCTTTGCAAATGGAGAACGCCCAGCTGCGTGACAAGACTGACGAACTGACCATCGAAATCGAGAGCTTAAATGTGGAGCTAATCCGTTCGAAAACCAAAGGGAAGAAGGAGGAACAGGAGGCGGCTGCCACGGCCACCAAAAGGCGCGGAGATTCCCCTAGCAAAACACATCTTACAGAGGAAAGTCCGCGCCTGGGAAAGCAGCGCAAGTGCACCGAAGACGGCGAGCAGAGCGGCGATTGGTTGGCTTTGAACTCTGAGCTGCAGAGGAGTCAAAGCCAAGATGAGGAGCTAAACAATCTCAGGCAAAGGGTGACCGAATTGGAGACCGAACTAAAGGCCGCCAAGGAGGGCAGATCTCTCACCCCCGAAAGCCGCTCCAAAGAACTCGAAGCCAGCCTCGAGCAAATGCAGCGCGCCTATGAGGATTGCGAGGACTACTGGCAAACGAAACTCAGCGACGAGCGGCAGATGTTCGAGAAGGAGCGACAGATCTACGAGGATGAGCAGCACGAGAGCGACAAGAAGTTCACCGAGCTGATGGAGAAGGTGCGCGAGTACGAGGAGCAGTTCAGCAAGGATGGCCGCCTGTCGCCCATCGATGAGCGGGATATGCTAGAGCAGCAGTATGTGGAATTGGAGGCAGAGGCGGCCCAACTGCGCACGAGTTCCGTGCAAATGCTCGAGGAGAAGAGCCAAGAGATTAGCTCCCTGCAGTCGGAGATTGAGGATCTGCGACAGCGGCTGGGCGAAAGCGTGGAGATTCTCACGGGTGCCTGTGAACTCACCTCCGAATCGGTGGCCCAATTAAGTGCCGAGGCGGGCAAAAGTCCAGCCAGTTCGCCCATCAGCTACTTGTGGCTGCAGAGCACCATTCAGGAGCCTGCCAAATCCCTAGCCGATCGAGATGAGGCCACCGCCAGTGCCATCGAACTGCTGGGAGGCTCGCCATCGCACAAGACAGCCAGTCGGTGAGTATGCGAAGCCACTCTCTGTGTGTCCATGGTGTTTGCATCCTCATAATTTGCACTGTTTTGTCCTGTACATATATGTTTTGATTTAGTTCCTCACATCTAACCATATCATATCTAAGCTAATCTAGTCTTTAAGTTTATGTATGTGTTTGTTCAATAAATATAATTTATACTCACAAAGGAATTCATAAAGGTCTTGAGTTATAAAAATAAATTTCAGCGAAAAATAAACTTGAATAAGTTTATAAACATATCCATTCGAAAAAGATTACTAAAACCTTTGAATGTTTAGAATCTTAAAATTCAGGATTACAAATTAAATAAAATCGGAGAATCAAAATTTGATCTTTTAAAATTTTTTTCGTTGAAAAAGCTTAGGTAGGTGCTATAATAAAATGTTTTCCAGAATATCTTAGGCAAAATGTAGGTAATAAGAAATTCATTGGCCACTATTTCAAATAAATGTCCTTGGTTAATTTTAAAATCAGAATCATTTGACACTAAATATTATTTAAACGATAACAAAGTAATTATACCATAATATTGCAGTTTTTTAATGTTTTCGAAAGCTTTCCTATGTATACATTACGATTCCATAAATTCCCTAATTGCTTCGTTTGAACAGCAATAACCTCACCACTTCGGAGACATCCATCTTCAGCACCACACCCTTTGAGAGCTCCCAATCGAATCCTTCGCCCACGAACAGTGGTACCACCAATGTCGGTCCAGCGCCCATCAGCAAACCCAAGCGGGCCCAGAGTCCTCAGCAGGTTCAATCGGAGGGAGAGATTGCCGATTGTGAGACCTCGTCGACGGCGTCCAACAAGAGCTTCGAATCCACCAGCAAAACATCTTGCCTTAGCCACGAAAAGTGCAGCAGTCCGTCGGCCCTGAAGGAGGAACTGAAACGACTCAAGTTCTTTGAGCTTTCCCTCAAGGAGCAGATCAAGGATTTGAGCCTTCAACGCGACGGTTTGGTAATGGAACTGCAGCAGTTGCAGGAGGCACGACCCGTGCTCGAAAAGGCCTATGCGGTGAGCAGAACAACTAGTTAGTTATGGTATATATTTTAATATAAATTGTATATCTGTTCTTTAGCGAACAACGCATCCAACGCTTCAGCAGCGACTGAACCAATTGGAGCTGCGGAATCGCCATCTGCAGAATGTCATCAAGCAGCAGCAGCAGTACACCGAGTCCCTGATGCAGCGTGAGTAAATTAAAGGGGTTTTTAAAAAAGAATATTTAGTAAAATAAATTATATCATCCAGAATCCTGGCGGCAGCATCAAGTGGAGCTCAATGAACTGCATAGCCGCATTGAAACCCAGGGAGTTATGCTGGCCGATCAAACACAGCGCCTGCAGAGTGCCGACATCCTGGTGAAGGATCTCTATGTGGAGAACTCTCATCTGACGGCCACTGTGCAGCGTTTGGAGCAGCAGCGGGCCAGGGTGAACCTTATCCATCAGCAGCAGCAACAGCAGCGACTTGTGGGCGGCGGACTGCCCGGCATGCCTTAGTTTGCCAATCCTGTTTTGGCAAACGGATATAGTTTATAGTTAAAGAAAAAAAACAAAAGACAACCTGAGAAGAGGTGCTCAGCATCAGCAGACATCGAACATGCACCTATATATCGTTATAGACTAAGTTTGCATACTCGTCGTATTCGTACGTTGCGTTTTTTTGTGAATGAATGTGAATATCCATGTTGTTCGACACGAGAGCACCGCGGCAGCAATAACCAATGTGACTTTAACTTAAACTTAAAACTCACCCACGCGCAAATGAGGAACAATCCACACTAGTGTACCAATTTGTAACACATCTAGTAAGCGACTAACCTATATGAACGGAGAAACTATTTACACACACTAAATGTATACTCGATTGGACATAGGAGTACCCAGCATATATATAGACATATGTTCGTTCTTGTCTCACTGAAATGTTGACCTTACTAATTGACTACTGAAATAGTTATCGTATATTAATTATATTAGAAGAAACAGTATTTTAAATTTGTTATGCGTCTGAGTAGGCGAGCACGTTTATCAATGTTTACCACGTGCCCAAATCAAATGCATCGGAATTGTTGTTAATTTTATTGGTAGAGAAAGCGAAAATGAGCGTGAAAAAAAATGATCTATAATATTGATATAATGTAATAACGACAAAAGACCTGTAAAGCTGTAACCATACACACGAATCTATGTATTTAAATTGCGATTTAAGTTAGCCAATACTCTTCAATATTGCTTTTGCGAACGCGACATTTTGTTAAACCTTTTTTCGTCCCAATAACTCACTCTATTTAAATGTATAAAAAACCCTCAATTTAGTTACTTGCCACTCGATTCACTTAACTGTGGCGATCAGTGCTTCAATCAATACTTTCGATCAAAATAGAAGTTTACTTTTTAAAAGTATCAAAAAAATAATACAACAAAAAAACCAAATATACAATTATTTAAAAAACCGAATCATAAAGAGTTGACTTTATTTTCTTGGGGGCTTTATTAGTTATAGGTTAAATTTTAGCTGCGCTTTGTTTTTAATTTGTAATACTTTATCAAGAAGAAATTGTTACACTTTTTTGTTGTTAAATAATTAAGAAGAAAATATGAAATGGTCTTATCATAGGCTATTGCAATCACTGCAATATTAATGAGAATGCAAAAAAAATTCTTGGAACACACTTAGTTTGCTGAATTCACATTTTTGGGAACTATTACCAGTGCATTTTAATAGTACAGATCGGGTATAAATAGAGATCCCACAGTGAATCAAATATCAGTTTCAAAGTTAAGAGCTTAAGCTACAACATGAATCCTACCATTTTCTTTGGGTGAGTCATAATAATCCCTATTTAAAAATATAACTTTAATTTTAATATTTTTTCTTAGTTGCCTATTGGTTCTCACAGGATGTCTTCTTGGAAGAGGAAATGCCGAAGGGGACGATGAGTTCACTATTGAAAAACAACGCTTACTTCATGTGTATGGCAATTCTACGGTTTCTGAAGCCACTCGGTTTAGAAATGTCGACGAGCTAGTCAATTTCTATGACAAATACTCGTCTTCCCTCGTGTTGCCAAATCATTTTAAAGAACGTGCCGAAGATATCTTCAAGAGGTATAAGGAGCAAAATTCTCGTGCTGTTCAAGTGGATGGTGTTCCGGCTCAAGGAGGATTCTGGAAGCCTCTGCTCAAGTATCTCATTGTGCAGCTGGGCGTGGAACTTGCCTCTGAGGGAATCAAACGTGCTACAGAATCTTAAGTCTCAATTGGGATGATATATTCACCCAAAAATATATATTTGGTGTTAAATAAATAACATTAGTCAGCACCTAAATACATTATTTTGAACATAATATTCTAACCTTTTCTTATTTTGGGTTTTTGTTATTTAAAGTCTCTGACATTATCGATATTCATTTACCAGCCCAAGAATGGGAATGGTTTTCTCATGGGAAGAAAATTCATTAGGGACATCAAAGATCAAAGATGTTTGGTCTTCTGCCTGCATTTGGTCGTAGTTTTGGGCATTGCCTGGCCAAATGAGGCATCCTGACATAATCACTAGGCAGCTGGGGAAAAGCTTTATTTATACTGATTTTTCCCCAGGTTATTCCGAAAATAATCGATTCTTGGAGTAAAATCTAATACCAAAAAATAATGCTTTTGTTTTTCTTGTGGAATAATCTCTGGTGATTTGTTTATTTCTACTTATTATTGCAATTAAATTGATTGCAATTAAATTGGTTGATTCACATAGCCCACGATAAGCCAATATGAGATTGTTACATAGTTTTCGCTGATTGAAGATAGTGAATATAAAAAGTGAATTAAAAATTTAAATATGAGAAAATATGAGATTTTTGTTCTGAGTATAAAACGAAATTAAGCGAGTTCCCAAAAAGGTGGAATACAGACTGCTTTGTTCAAAAAAATGTATTTAAGTGCTTATAAATGTTATTTAATTGACACAAAATATACAGTTTCTGGTGAGTTATACTGCATTCTAATTAGGACTTAAGATTCTGTAGCACGTTTGATTCCCTCAGAGGCAAGTTCCACGCCCAGCTGCACAACGAGAAGCTTTATCAGGGACTTCCAGAATCCTCCTTGTGCCGCTACACCATCCACTTGAACATCACGAGAGTTTTCCTCCTTATACCTCCTAAAGATATCCTGGGCACGTTCTTTAAGGGGATTTGGCAATAGGAGGACAGAGGAGTATTTCTCATAGAACTTGGCTAGATCGTCGACATTTCTATATCTTGTGGCTTCATCCACCGAAGAATCGCCATACACCTGAAGTAAGCGTTGTTGTTCAGTAGTGAAATCATCATCTACTTCGGCATTTGCTCCTCCAAGAAGACATCCTGTGAGAACCACTAGGCAACTAAGAAAAAATATTATAATTTGGGTTCTTTTTACAATAAGGGAATTCTACGACTTACCTAAAAAAAATTAAAGGATTCATCTTGTTGCTTAAGCTTTTGATTTCGAAACTGATATTTGATGCATTGTGGGATCTCTATTTATACCCCTTCTGACATCAAGTAGCTCAATCTAAAATGTGAATTCAGCTAATTGATTTTATACCGAGAATTGATATGCATTCGCATTTATTTTGTAATCATTGCATAGAGAGATAAGCGTGACAAGTTATTGTTACGTAGTTTTCGAAGAATCCTATAGTATAGTATATATATATTATAGTATATTTAGTTTTCAAGGGAATATGTTTAATCAGCACTGTGTTATTTCTTTAAATTTTAAAAACATTTACTAGTGCACCTTAGTTATACAGCTTTAAATGGTTGATGTCAGAAGAGGTATAAATAGAGATCCCAAAAGGAATCAAGTATCAGTTTCGAAATCAAGAGCTTAACTTACAACATGAATCCTACCATTTTCTTCAGGTAAGTCGTAGGATTCCCTTATTGTAAAAAGAACCCAAATTATAATATCTTTTTCTTAGTTGCCTCTTGGTTCTTACAGGATGTCTTCTTGAAGGAGGAAATGCCGAAGGCGATGATGATTTTACTTCTGAAAAACAACGCCTACTTCATGTTTATGGCGATCCTTCGGTTGATGAAGCCACTAGATATAGAAATGTCGACGATCTAGCCAAGTTCTATGAGAAATACTCCGCTGACCTCTCATTGTCACAAGATTTCCATGCACGTGCCCAGGATACCTTTAGAAGGTATAAGGAAAGAAAGGCTCAGGCTGTTCAAGTGGATGGTGTTCCAGCTCAAGGAGGTTTCTTTGTGCCTCTGCCGGACCTTGTCATTGTGCAGCTGGGCGTGGAACTTGCAGCTGAGATAATCAAGCTTACTAAAGCGTCTTAAATCTGAATAAGGATGAAATATGACTCTCCCGAAACTGTATATTTGGTGTCAATAAAAAACCATTTATAAGGACTTAGATAGGTTTTTTTAATATAATATTCCGTATTTTACCTATTTAGGAACTCGCTCAATTTCGTTCTCATACTTACGTTTTTAATTCACATTTTATATTCACTATCTTCAATCCGCGAAAACTTTAGGACAATCTCATATTGTGGATCATCGTGGGCTATGTGAATTATTCAATTGAATTGCATTAATGAATTATAAATAAACAAAACGTCAGTGATTATTCCACAAGAAAAAGCAGAGTACTTTTTATTGTTGATATTTTAGGAATTAGAGTTGGATTTTGTTCCGAAAATTATTTTTTTGGAAAATTACTTGTTGCACCAAACTGAAATTAGTATAAATAAAGCTCAATACGTCAGTTTCAGTTTCCAAAGAGGTCGCAATTCTTTTGGGGTAATTGCTTATGAAGATGATTATGACGAGGACTACTGAAAAACAACTTTTCTTGCTTTCTTTAACGGGACAAAGAAATAACATTTTTAGATGTCTTGGAATTTGATATTAACAATATAAACTGTAAATTGAGAAAGTAAACAAAACGTCATTAATATTCAGGGATTTTCCTAACCGAAATTTAACAATTCAACAGTTTAGGAAATTGCATTGTTTTTCACTTGCACAGTATCAGGGTTGTACTATAGATGTTGCAAAGTATGAGAGGGTCGACTTTTAAAACCCAACTGAATGCAAGAATTTTTAAAAGTACCGCGGGTACTTTATTAATTAATTTCTCTTTTTGAAAGTAACGTATTTTCCGTCAAAAATGTTAGAGTTAACATTTGAGTCACTTTTTTATCGCGGTTTACAGAGCTGTTTAACAGTGCGCAAGAACTGAAGTGAATAAAGGCGTTAGTACATGTTAAAATCGGCCATTTAAGCGTGACCGTACGGCGTAAAATTTCCTAACGCCTCGCGGTAGTTTCGACCTGCGGTCACACTCGTGTTTGTGGAATTAAATAAAATGTTTTGTTTTTTGTTGGTTTTCGGTGTAAACGTGATTTTTGTGCATTTAACAACTGGTGAGTGGATAGTTTAGTGAAGGAATATGAACAAAATCGAACTGAAAAGCCGGAAAACCTATATATAAAGGATTTTTCCATGATGCGCGCATATACATGTGTGTGTGTTTGTGTTTGGTGCACTGGCAGTGCATGTGACTGTGAGTGTGTGTGTGTGCGTGCGGTTTGTTTTGTTATTCGATGCGCAAAATGGAAAAATATAATTAAATTAAGCATTTGTTGGCGAAACCATGTTATAATAAAGACCCTTGGAAGCCACCCTCAAATCGACCTAGGAAAAATCATTAATTGGATTTTCAGGCACAGTATTTATATGGTCAAAAATGTGAAGGACGCATTCTTTCCGTTCAAATGTTTAAACCATATTTTACCTTTAATTCCAAAGTTTGTTTAAATAACTGGATTCCACGTGCGGCAGCTTTGTTTATATCGAGTTCTAGAAATGTTTGTAAACCGTCCCGTTAACTTCAACCATTATTTTCCCATATCTTATTGGCAGCGAAGAAATTTCTGCAAGTGCATCTGATTTTGTGTTGGTTCTATAAATAATTATTGATAATTACATTGTTTACGGTAGAAACATGTTCGATGGAATTTGTGATTGTATTGCAGTCTGTTAACAACGGAGGTCTATGAGTTTTGCTACTTCTCCTTAGCAAAACTTAATCAATTAATTTCAGTTATTTATTTATTGTAGAACCTCAACTTAAAAATCACACATTTAATCAATTGACTTAAGCATACTTTACGAATTTTGTAAAATTCTAAATTATGATCTTTAAATATTCAAAAATATAAATTAATAAAGGATTAAAGAGTTAAATCCGGAGTTAAATATTTTACTTTAATACAAATCCTGTTAAATATTACAATAATACAAATTTATTTTTAAATGTAAATCTACAGTAATTAAAATAAAAGGTTTAGGTCTTTGCTAAGTTTTTTCAAATTACAAATATTTTGTGTGGAATACTTTTAGGCATCAACAAAAAATTTGGTCACTCTAAAATTTATATTAAGTTTAAAAATTAGAAGAATAGAAATTCAAAGAAACTATTTGTCTAATTGTAACATCATCAAACATAAAAATGTAAAAGTCATGTTAATACAATTGTTTTTAACATAGTAAATCACTACTGAAGCCTTGCCTCAAATTTCACCTTTATATTCTGCTGGGTGCGCAGAACGATTCCGTTCTCGAAAGTAAGATCCTCTAGTTGAGTGGCGGGCAGTAGCTTAAAGTTTCTGATGACCGCTGCCAAAAGCACCTTCATCTCCAGGATGGCAAACTTCTGGCCAATGCAGTTTCTTTGACCGGCACTAAAAGGCACAAAACTGAATGGATGACGATTGGCGGTGTTCTCGGGCAGAAAACGCTCTGGCTGGAACTGATTGGGATTCGGGAAATGACGGGGATCCCTCATAATGTCGTACAGGTGGATGCTGATCTGAGCATCCTTGGGCAGGACTAAACCGTTCACCACACATTCCTCCACGCACTTTCGTCCAATCTGCGGGGCAGGAGGAAACAACCTAAGAGATTCCTTAATCACACACTCCAAGTAGACCAGCTCGTTGAACTGGAACACACTGATCTCATCACTATCCTCCGAAAGGTTTTGGATCTCCTCGTAGCAGCGCTTTTGGACATCCTCATGCAGGGCCAACATGAGCAGGGTGAAGATCAGACAGGTGGATGTCGTATCGTATCCCCCGAACATAAAGGTGTTGACCTCATCACAGATTCCTTGATGATCAATCCGACCTTCTGCTTCGGCTGCCAAAAGAGTATCCAACATGGCATATCGCTGCTTTTTACCAAATTCATCCACTTCTCCCAGTTGTTTTTGCTGAAATACCTTCCTTTTCCTTTGAATAATGCGACTTGAGAAGTCGTGTATTATTTTCAGTTTCTCTGTTTGCCTTCGATAATCTCCGCAGAGGAAGAAGTACCAGTCGTAATACATCAGTGGGTTGCAAATGCGCTGATTAAAAATGTCCTCAAAATCATGGATGGCCTTTCGGTAATCGTTTCCCTCCGACATGTCATCCAGTTTCACTCCCAAAGCGGTTTCTGTTTCAAATATAAGAATTCCTTAATATCTAAATATTACAACTTAAAGATTTCACTTACCACATATATTATTCAGAGTAAATTGTGGAATAATCTGATTAAGTTCCAGCTTTGCGCCTGCGTTTTTGTCTAAAACTTTTATAAACTTCTTGCACTCTTCTCTGAAATAATACCACATCTTAAAAAAAATATAATTATAAATTGATTCAGTCAAACCCACTTAAAAATAGAGAGAAAAGACTGCAGAACATTGAAATGAAAGGCAGGTGTCAAAGTTTTCCGTCTAGTGTGCCATTTATGGTCTAAAAATAAAGATTATTATAAACAAAGTTATTGTTTATTCTCTAAACAAGTTCACTCACCTGTGCTAATCAGCAGTCCGTCACCCAGAAAAGGCCTTATCAAGTCGTAAGCTGTATTTTTGGTTAATATCTTGGTGCTTTGAAATATTTCCTCAGCTTCTTCGGCACGTACTACATTATATTCGGGTGCTAGTAAGAAATACCACACATAATTCTGGCCCTTTGCTTTGGCAGTGGATTCTCTTATGAAATTGAAAATGGTTGCTGTAATAAAAATATTAATAAATGTTTTTTAAGAAGAAAGTGTTATTTATTTACCGGGCGTCAAGTTAAGAAGATCAAAATTGTTGCCGAATCGGGTTTTTCCAGGAATTACGGCCACTTTGCTCTCCAACGGACTGCCATCCTTTGTTCGCACTCGTTTGCATAACGAAAGAATAAAGTAGGTTTTATTCAATTGTTTTAAAAGCTGCCAAAGGGCCAAAAGCAATACTGTGGAAACCAGTAAAGCGAACCACATTTTGGCCAACCGTTCTGCTGCAAATTTCACAGCCCACTGAGCTTTGGCTAAACCTATCTGAAAAAACTGCGCAAAAAAATAGCTTTTTGTTATCAGATTATTTTATGGTTTTTATTTCCAATAATTGATTGTAGTAATAGAATACAATAAAGTATAGAAAGTTAGAGTGAAAGTGTCCTATTTCTTTTCCCTGAGCTGCAATTTAACTTTAACACTTTGCTGCGTACGCAGAACAATTCCATTTTCGAACGTAAGATCAGAAAGTAAAGTAATGGGTAGTATTCTAAAGTTTCTGATAACCGCTGCGAGTAGAACTTTAATCTCCAGAATGGCAAACTTCTGGCCAATGCAATTCCTTTGACCGGCACTAAAGGGTACAAAAGCGAAGGGATGACGATTCACGGTGTTCTCGGGAAGGAATCGCTCTGGCTGAAATACATCGGGATCTGGAAAGTGCCGAGGATCCCTCATGATTTCGTAGATGTGAATGTTGATTTGAGTATCCTTAGGCATGATCAAACCATTCACCACGATCTCCTCTACGCATTTACGACCTATAAAAGGTACCGATGGGAACATCCTAAGAGATTCCTTGATTACACATTCCAAGTAGACCAGTTCGTTGAATTGGAACACACTGATATCATCGCTGTCCTCGGGAAGGTTTTGGATCTCCTCATAACATCTCCTTTGAACATCCTCATGCAAAGCCAACATAAGCAAAGTAAATATTAGACAGGTTGATGTGGTATCGTATCCTTCGAACATAAAAGTGTTGACCTCATCACAGATTCCCTGATGATCGATCTGACCTTCTGCTTCGGCTGCCAAAAGGGTATCCAACATGGCATATCGCTGCTTCTTGCCAAACTCATCCACATTCCCAAGCTTTTTACTCTTAAAGAGACTTCTCCTCTTCTCTATGATGTTGCTGGAAAAGTTGTGGGCTATCTTCAAATTATCCACCTGTTTTCGATAGTCTCCGTACAGATAGAAATACACTATGTTGTAGAAGAAGGGATTGCAAAGCCGCTGTTGCATGACCTCTTCAATGGCATGAATCGATTTGCGATATCGCAAACCCTCCGTCGAATCATCCAACTTTACGCCCAGTGCTGTTTCTGCAATTAAACATTTATGAGAATCAGATAAAAATTCCTGAAATAGTTTAAAAAACCAGACTGTAAACAATTTGTACTTTATGGGCACTTATTATACTTTCAAATATTGCCCATTTATTTCAATTAAAAAGAGATGGAGCACAGTAATCTCTTTATTTGCTAGTCATGATGATTTCGTATTAAATATATTTTAAAGCTTGTGATTTCATTCGATTGAGTTGAATGGACTTACCACAAACATTGTTTAGAGTAAACTGAGGGATGACCTGTTTGAGTTCCAATTCCTTATCCACACTTTGATGAAGGACTTTCACCAGTTTATTGCACTCTTCCCTTAAAAATTATAGGTTTAATAATATATAACGTCTTGTATTTCAAAAACTCACTTAAAAATAGTCAGGAAAGATTGCAGAACATTAAAATGGAAAGCGGGAGTCAGGGCTTTTCTTCTGGAATGCCATACTTGGTCTAGATTTGGGTTAAAACATCTTAGAAGTAATTAAATTAAATACGAAATTCAAAATACCTGTGCTAGTCAGCAGTCCTTCACCCAAAAATGGTCTCAAAAGATCGTAGATCACATTTTTGGTGATAAGCTTGGGACTTTGAAATATTTCCTCGGCTTCTTCGGCCCTCACGACATTATACATGGGTGCACGAAAGAAATACCATAGATAATTCCGACCCTTTGCTTGGGCAGCAGCATCTCTCATGTATTTAAAGATGCTATCTATGATATAATAAATAAATAAAAATATATATTATAGTTATAACAATAATACCCACCAGCTGTAAAGTTTACTAGGTCAAAGTTGTTTCCAAATCGGGTTTTAGTCGGCGTTACGTAAATATTTTTTTCCAGTGCACTTCCATCTTCTGTGCGAATTCGCTTACAGAGACTTAGAATGAAGTAAGTTTGGTTTATTTGCTTCCACAATTTGCAAAAAATAAAAATCAGCACGGGCACAGAAATCAGGACTTCCAAAATCATTTCTAGAATAGCACAGACCAGAGGTCTCAATACCTTTCAGATTAAGCTCTGATCTACAAATGAAGCTGGCGATTAGAACTCAGTGATCGGAACAAAAATTGTGTTTTAACTAATCAATACTACTTAGTACTTAGTATAAAACATGTTCCCATACATCATGCAATGGATGGGTATATTTATTAGTTGTAGAGTTTCAATTGCTTGTAAATTAATTTATGATTATTATGAAAACCTATAGGATTTGCTTGTGGATTTTTTAAAATGTACGTTGCTTCTATATTATAATGGTTTTTTCCATAAAAAAGTAGATAATAATCGGTATAGTTTGAGTTTCATATTCATAGTATGTAAATTTTATTGGACCAAAGTATATACCGTACATAGAGAAAAAGAAGCAGCAATTATTTGACTCTTAAATTTTATTAGGAAATCAATTAAAATAAATACATGTTAGACGCTTCAGAAAACAATTTTCTTACCTTGCACGACAACAAACATACCCTTTAATAAATTTTTGAAAGTTATTTATTCATTGTATAAAAATTATATGTTTGTCTTAAAATGAAAAATACTTTGCCACATAGTGCTTCAATCAATTTTTTTTTTGACCCCATAAAATTGTACTTAAAATCAGTTCCAGGGAAAACACAATCAATCACCCTCATCAGCATTATAATTGGACTTAGTGGACTTTATTTGGTTTAGTTTTTTTACATAAAAGAAATTAACATCTTTGGCAAAAATATCCCTAACATTATTTATCACTATTTCACCCTTTTGGACAATTTCACTTTAACATTCTGCTTTGTACGCAGTACGATTCTGTTCTCAAAAGTAAGATCCTCCAACTGAGTGACGGGCAGTAACTTAAAGTTCCTGATAACCGCTGCGAGTAGAACTTTGATCTCCAGGATGGCAAATTTCTGTCCAATGCAATTTCTTTGACCGGCACTAAAGGGCACAAAAGCGAATGGATGACGATTCACGGTGTTCTCTGGCAGAAAACGCTCTGGCTGGAACTGATTGGGATTCGGGAAATGCCGGGGATCCCTCATAATGTCGTAGATGTGGATGCTGATCTGGGTGTCCTTGGGCATCACCATGCCATTCACAACACTCTCCTCCACGCATGTACGACCAATGAAGGGTACCGATGGGAACATCCTAAGAGATTCCTTGATCACACATTCCAAGTAGACCAGTTCGTTGAACTGGAACACACTGATATCATCGCTGTCCTCGGGAAGCTGTTCCAACTCCTCATAACATCTCCTTTGGACGTCCTCGTGCAGGGCCAACATGAGCAGGGTGAAGATCAGACAGGTCGATGTGGTATCGTATCCCTCGAACATGAAAGTGTTGACCTCATCACAGATTCCCTCGTGATCGATCTGACCCTCAGCTTCGGCTGCCAAAAGGGTATCCAACATGGCATATCGCTGCTTCTTGCCAAACTCATCCACTTCTCCGAGTTGCTTCTGCTGGAACTGCTGCCTCTTTCTTTCGATTATGCGACTCGAGAAGTCGTGGACTATCCGCAGTTTCTCCACGTGTTTTCGATAGTCTCCGCAGAGGAAGAAGTACCAGTTGTAATACATCAGCGGATTGCAAAGGCGTTGTATTATAACCTCTTCGATGGCATGGATGGCCCTTCGGTACTCGTTTCCCTCCGACATGTCATCCAGTTTGACTCCCAGAGCGGTTTCTGTTTTTAAATATAAGGGTTTCTTAATAAATGAATATTTAAACAAAAAAATCCATCTAACCGCATATATTATTTAGAGTAAACTGTGGAATAACTTGGTTAAGACACAGCTCTCCGTCTTCATTTTTGTCCAGTACTTTTAGTAACTTGTTGCACTCTTCTCTGAATTGGAATTAACATTTTATTTATATTTTATAATTATTATTTTAATTAGTTATGAAAACTCACTTAAAAATAGCCAAGAAAGACTGCAAGACATTGAAATGAAAGGCCGGCGTCAAAGCTTTCCTTCTGGAGTGCCATTTTTGATCTAGAAATTAAATCATCATCATCACATAAATAGTCTTTATAGTGTTTTATAAATGAATATGTTAAGATAAATGATATGATAGACGTTAAAATTGGTTTGCTTACAAGTTTTTCGTTAAACCGAATAAATATTTTGTAAAATCATTTTCTAACCATAAAATTAAATTAGAAATTATTAAAGAAAAACGGTTTCACATTAATCCTAAGTCTACAGATGACTCACCCGTGCTTATCAGAAGGCCGTCTCCTAGAAACGGTCTAATCAGTTCGTAGACCACATTCTTCGTTATCAGCTTGGTGCTCTGGAATATCTCCTCAGCCTCCTCGGCCCGAACAACATTATACATGGGTGCGTATAGGAAGTACCACAGATAATTCCGACCTTTGGCTTTGGCGGTGGATTCTCGAACGAAGTTAAAAACACTTGCTGTAATAGAATTTAATAAATGGGTTGGTTATTAAAGAAATAAGTAAAATTACCTACATGGCGTAAAGTTCAAGATATCCAAGTTGTTGCCAAATCGCGTTTTTCCTGGCATCACGGCCACTTTGCTCTCCAATGGACTGCCATCCACAGTTTGCACTCGCTTGGCTAACGAGAGAATAAAGTAGGTTTTATTTAGTTCTTTTAGTAGAAGCCAAAGGGCCGCCAATAAAAACGGGGTCCCCAGCAGAGCGATCCACATTTTTTCACCGTTCGATCCGTTCTACAGGCAATTTCACCGCCCACTGAGCTTTGGCATAGCTTTTGCATTAAACCCCAAGCCGATAATCATAATCATTATTTGTGTATATACTATAGAAGACTGTTCAAAGTAATAACAATCTAGAAACAGCTTTTTCTTATCAGCGTATTTTGTGGTTGATTAATCTCTAATTCGGTTGCAGGGCGTATAAGATTTCTATAATTTTTATTTTTCAATTAGACAATTTTAAAAATATCTTCTTAAAAAGGTTATAGTGGGTAATAAATAGTCGATCATATTTGTCTTATAATTTAAGTCTATTTAATCTGCACGCTTGCGGTATTACACGCGATTATAAATGCGTCAAAGGTCAATTAGGCACGTAATGTAAGTATGTGAAAAAATTTGAGCAATATTAAAACGTTTAGGAGACTAATTTTTACATCAGGTTTAAACAATGAATTATTAAAACATTTTGATTGAAAGGGAGAAACATTACTAAGATGACAATTTAACACGACAACTTTTTAGAGAAAACCTTTTAGACTGTCATAAATTACTAAAAATGACGAAAATGGCATGCTAATGCATATAAATAATATCGTCATGCTATGAAATTTAAAGCGTTACGGTAGAATAGATTTAATCTTCTAATGGTTGGCAATATCAATAGAGAAAAAAATAAAAAAATTTAAAAAAAAAAGTAAAATTAGCAATAGTCATAGTGCAAAATGATGTAATCGACACATTTTAATGCGAATAATATTGTTGAAAACCTCTTAGTAAGATTTCACAGAAAACCTTTAATGATAAAGACCTACTTAACTTTATCTGAAAATCAAATTTTAATAAAATTGTAAATAAATAAATAAAATAAGCAATAGTCCAAGTGCAAAATGATGTAACAGACATATTTTTAAAGCGAAAAATATTGTTAGAAACCCCTTAGTAAGATTTCGCAGGAAACGTTTAATACTAATGAATATAAGGTCTCATAAAACGTTATCTAAAAATCAAATTAAAATAAATTCAAGTGTTTTAGATCTTCCTGAACCCCTACAAAACTAATGGTATTAGCCATTATCCAGCTACTTCATATCAAAACGCATAATAATTGATTGCAGCACTTAACAGATATCGAAATTGTTGGTTAGGCATTCGAAATACTCGAACCTGGTTTACGATCGTTTAATTTCCCCATATGACCATTCCAGATTAATAACAATTTCTTGGCATGACCGTACACAGATTTCCTCCCAGCGGCCAAGCGGCATAGTTTCCCATCGTTCCAACTAGGGAAACCTGGCTGCAGGGAAAAAAATGGAAAAAGAAAAAAAAGGAAACCAGCAATGTCGCATCAAAATGCCGCATTGATTAAAGTTTGATTAGCTGCAGCTTCGCATTTGGGCTTGAAGAATTAATTTGAGCCAAGTTTGTAATGCGCAATGCCAGTTGGCAGTTGCAATCTGGCCAAGAGCAGCGAAGTTGCAGTCGCAATAGAAGTAAATGTGGAAAAAAATTAAATCACAGTAATTACATTTTCTGTGGAAATGGCAGCGATGAACGCGCAAACATGTTGCACGACCAGTGCGTGGACGTGGATGACAAAAATAGTCAATGCAGCAGGAGCAACATCAGCAGCAGCAGCAACAGTCACAGCAGCAACAGCAATCACAAACTGCATTTGGGCATGAAAAGTGCTGTGCCGGCACAATTGGAATGGAAAAACTGGCCCTGTCTCTGTCCGTTTCTTTTTGTTGTTATGAACAAATGTTATTGCAGCGGCAACATGCTGCATGCTGCATGTGTTGCTGCTACAGGAGCAATATCGGCTGCTGGCGGAGCAGCAACAGCACTCATTAGGATGCAAAAGACGTCGCTTGCCGCCTTTTTAGAATTACTAATTGAATCGACGCGATCAGTGGCAATTGCAGCGGCATTGGCCACAAAAACCAACAATGCGGTGGCGGCTTGAATGTTTGTTTGTTTGTTGTTTTTAACCGCTGTGTTGCCGCTACTGTTGCAGCTTCCGCTGCGGCGTGAATAATATACAAACATACGTGGCTACGCCTGCGTTTCTTATTTATTTATGTACGTGATTCTCGGCGATGGTTTGCGATTCTTTTAGGGCAATTCCCGCAGAAAAAATCTGATCCAAAGCAGAGCTATCCTATCCACACATATTGTTGATGCACATCCGCAATCCACTGGGGGGAAATCGCTAAAACAACAGAAGCTGAGTTACTTGGGAACCCAGGATCCTAAAGCATCGGCATTAAAGTTACATATAAGGCTTGGGATTGCAATAAAATTAAGGAGAGCCATAAAGCTCAGAAAAAAATTTAATGAAAGGGGGAAAAGCTATTATTTTGTCTAATAATGATCTGGAAAAATCAAATTGAAATTTAAATAAAAACTAATCTAAACTTTATTAGGCCTTTAATCAATAAAAAGAAATACCAAAGTTATAAAGTTTTGTTTTTAAATACATTTTAGCAAGATTTAGCTATGATTGTTTCTTATAAGATATTCTTATTACAACGTTAATGGGTTTTAAACTTAAAAATATTCACCACTCCTTACTGCCGCATTCCTCAAAGTCTGTGGCACACCAATTTTCAATCTTTTTCAAGCATCTTTTTTGCAAAAATATTCATGTTTTTAATGCTGACCTTACTCGTTGGTTATTTCTGGCTAAGCACAAAGTCATGTAGCAACATGTTGCTCTCGTACGCTGCAACATTTGCTGTGCGGCAACATGACTTTTCAATTATTGCAGCGGCATGTAAAATTTGTTGTAAGCGCTTGCATATTTACTTTAACACCTCGTCGCCGGTGTGGTTCCTTCGTGTTTTTGTGTTACTGTATGTTTCTGTGTGCTATTTCCTTTTTCTTTTGCGTGTATTGCTGACAGCAGACGATGGTGGCGACGAACAGGCGACGCTTGTTAGCCATGTTGCCTCTCCTGACACTTGTTGCACGGCATTCTGCCCCAGCAACCTTTTGCGGTGGCTGTGCCCCAAAGATCTCAGTTCGCTTTTGTGGCTACCATGGGCAATTATTAATTTTTAGATTTTTTAATATTATAGGTTGTTTAAAAAATAGGAACAAAAATTAAAAAATATCTTATCTTACCTTTATATGTTATTTAAATATATTTTCGAATTTCGGTTTTTTCTTTTAGATGTTTACGTCAAACCGTTTTCGCTGCAGAAATTTTTTTATCATTTTAAATGGGTATTTTTTTATTCAGTGGTAATAGCTTAGTTTTCATATTAAGAAGGCTTTTATCTTGTAATAATTAACCAAGTAAATTACTGGATAGAACAACAATAAGTGTCTCTACAAAATACAAAATATTTTTCTTAATTTATAACATATTAAATTCAGTTCTAGCCCACAGTGCAGTGTTGCTTTTGGGTTGCTTTTGGTGTTGATGTCGCTGCTGTGTTGCCGTCGTTGTCGTTGGCGTGTGTCTCTCGCTCCACTAAACTTTTAATTAAAATTTGGTCGTATCACAGTGGCTGGTGCTTCCTTTTTTGTGGCTTGTTAATGTCACCTGAAGGAGTCGGGGGATATACCACTGATTTTTATGCAAATTTGCCAGTCTCGTTTTTCGGTCACCATTTCAGGCAAACTTGAGGGGTTTCGTCCAGGCGACCAGGGGATCAGAACCGATCGGATCGAGTTCCCAGGCCGAGCTGTCATGACCATAATCATCTTTTGAGACGACCATAGACCAACTTTGCCGTCCACTTCATATATAGTATGTCTCTGTAAAAAATATGCAATCGATCAATAAGGCAATTGGCATTTCCCGTCGTTTTAACTGGAAATTGGTTGCAAGAAATATTTATACAAAATATTCTTCCTTTTTAATAAAACCCATATATTTTGAAAGGAAATCTAAAAATAACCTCATCTTCTATTATAAAAAACAAATGATATTACAATATATACAATATATCTTTAAAAAATATGTTAAAATTATCATCGCTAAATAAATAAAAATAATTTCTTTAAATATTTTCGTTGCATCAAAGTAAACCTAAATTGATAAGAAAATTGGACGGGGTCCAACTTAAGTTTCCAATTCGGCGTGGGACAGGTGCATAAAGATATATTAACTCCCGTTTGGATGTTGCATGATCCGGTGTGGCAATTGGCCAAGATTTATTGACATAATGAAGACTAATTCGCGCGTCTGTGGCCGAGCATTTTGACAATTATTTATGTTGTATTAAGTTGTTTGGCGGCAGCGCGTGTAACGATGTAATTAATTGCCATGGATTAGACACTGCCGATGGCCGATGGCTAGCTGTAAGAAATAAAAAACCAAAGACAAGACCTGGTCACGCAGACCTGGTGCCGCAAATGGCGGAGATGCGGAGGCACAGCAAAACCGGGGCACAAACGGAGTCACTTTACTTCGAGCCAGGAAAGCCAAAGCCAAAACACCAAAGCCGCTTAGGCCCATAAACAACCGAGTTTATGCGCGACCATCTGCGACGATCCGAATTGGAAGCGGAATGGAATCAAATCAAATCGAAGCGAAGCACTTCAATTGCCCATTTGGCTTTGATGCGATTTTAAGGCGATTTAAATATGAATATCAAAAGTCTGCCATGATCAATTTTATACACTTTGATTCGCTTAGATGATAGGTGATTTTTCTTGTGAGTTGCAATCAGTTTGGTACATATATTTTTTCAAAGGATGTACAGCTAAAGCCACATATAATAATACCGTCAAATCGATATGCGCATGGTAAATTTGTGGTATTGCATATGCATATCGGTTTTAACAAAATCTCTCTCTCGGGGATTCTCTGACTTCGAAAAAGAGAGGATGAAGCACTTAAATTACTCGTTCAATTCAAAATAGCGCGAGGAAAAAAGACACATTTGAAATTCGAGCTTATCAAGTTAAAATTGATACCACATAGTGTCAAATCGATCATCGTTTTATATCAATTTTTTTGGGTGTATACATTTATTTCGAGTATAACTTATTTCAGTAAAGGCTAAAAAACCAAATGATTAATTTATTTTTACATCGGTTTATTTTTTCCATACGTTTCAAAGGCCTTTCCAAATAAGATAATAATCACCTCCAATCCAAATATTTCTCTGAAATCAAATCAGACTGCTTTAATTTTATGTGCCACACATCGCTTTGCGTATTACTTTCGCATTAGGTTTAATTAAAATTTTAGCTGCCCGAACTAATTAAAAAAACAAATTTCGGTTTTAACAACCGCTTCGAATGGCTCTTGCCCATAAAGTGTACACAGACTTCGGTGGAATCGCCAAATTGAATTTGCTTTCACGGATCCGCAGCTTAATTCCAGCTTCGTATATTTTGTTTTATAGAGCAGCTACCATTATGATGTTTATGGGTCCTAAGCTCATCAAAGTTTAAGCAGGCACTTTATAGGCAACTTGTATTTCACTTTTTCACCTATTGTTTCGTCTGGACATTAAGGCAGCAAAGACAATAGCGAGTGTTGACAGCCGCCCAGTAAGAGTAGCTCTAGGTAGGTGGTGATCTTTGGACCACGTCTAGTTAATTTGCTTTAACAAGGAAACCGCACGAAGATCGTAAAGTTAACCGAGAGAGGAAATCAAACAGATTTTGCCGCGCCAAAAACGCGCGCGACTCGCGTTTCGCTAATTGAGTGCGACAGCCCTTTTCGCCATATCCTTGTGCAGAAAAAAACTACAAAAAAATAAATAAAATTTATTACACCACGAAACACACATGAAGGACAATGCCGCTACCTCCTCCTCCACCGCCTCCTTCTTATTTATTGCTTCCACGAATCCAGCGCGTTGTTTCCAAGAAATGTTCGCCGCTCAGGCGATCCCATCCCATTCCATCCCCACAAAGGTGGTGGCTATCTGTCTGGGCCCGCTGTGGAGACCCAGCTTAACAAGTCGACACTTTTCTTCACACCTCGGCATAGTTGGCCAAGAATTTACTTGGCCATATTAAGCTTAATGGCCGCCCGTTGCGATCGTTGCCCAACTGACCACTGACCACCGACCACCGGTGGCAGTTTGCTGGCTCGTTTCAGCCGCAATGCGGTTATTAAATGCAAAAATTAAGATAAGCCAAGGGCGAGAAGGCTGCTTTGCGAGAAGGGTTTTCAATCCGGTTTTACACAAATAAAAAGATAAAGAAAAAGGTACAAGACGAACATATTTTTTGTTATATTCCGTTAAACAAAATGCTTAATTTTTAAAAGCTTTTTACAGCAAATAATTCTTAATAAATGTATTAAAAATAGTATTAAAAGAAAAAAGAATGGGTAGAGGATGAACATATGGGCACTTCCAAAAAAAAGTCCACCAAGCCAAAAACCTTGAAACTTGAATAAAACATATTTCCACATGATTTTGCGCCGATATTAGTTTCTAATTAGTTGAATACTGAGCTTAACTACAAATTTGGAGTATAGTTTGATTATTTTTATGACAAACCCCACCAATATACGCAAAAATCAGTTTTTGGCTATTTTTTTGATATTTTTTGGACCTGTCTTCTGTTGTAAATTTATCCTATAGGAATGCTAATATGTGACATTTTTCTGTACTGAATGCTTCATTCACATGCTAAACTATTAAGTTAAAAGCAAAACATCCAGCAATTGAGAGATAGAGGTAAAGAAATCCGCTATACAAAACAGTCGGAAAAAATGTCCCGAGCGACATGTCCCGAGCGAATGTGGTTGAAACTGCATAAAAAAAAAACGGCAAAGAATTTTTGAGTAAAACCAAAAGCATTTCAAAGCGACATGTTTGAACTACATTCTAAAAAAAATCGCATTCAAATATTCCATCAGAATTCGCTAATTTCTGGTGTTGTATGAACTTCCCCGAAATCCACTTCTATTTTTGTCCCGAGCGAATACGGCAGTTTTTTACCGATATCTTAAAAACTAAAAGTGGTACAAAATCAAGACTTTTACCAAAAATAGAGCTTGGGAAGAGTGAAAGGAAAAGCCCATAATTAAAATTAAAATCCATTGTTTTACAATTTTTTTTCAACTTTAAAGGTGTGCAAATGTCCCGAGCGACATTTTGGAAGTGCCCATATTATTTTTAATATTTATAAAAAAAAAAAATGATTAGTTTTTTTATAGAAATTCTTCAACCGTAAATTAATTTTGGTAATTAAACAAAATTTTAAAAATAATCCTTAATAATAACAGAATTCTTTATTAAAAAAATAATTAAATAATATTTTTTTTCTCTGTAAAATAAACTACATGTGCTTTTCGAATAGTTCATGGCCCCAAGCTAAGCAATGTCATGGCTAATTATCAATAGGAAAGCAGCGGGTATCCTCCTCGTTTCGTTCACGAATGAATTTCGCTCATATTTTCCGCCAGTTCGAACTCGTGGATATAAATCGCCGCATTTTATGCCTTTGAGCCTTTTGGGCCCAGCTGAATGGCGCTTTTGGGTGCTCCTTTGGCAGCTGTGACTGTAACTGGTGGCCATAGAGTGAGCTTTTTATAAGAGCAGCGATCGTAAAAATAAGAAATTTATATGCACTTAATTGCGGTCTCCTTTGGGTTTTTAGTTTCGAAGGAAAGGTTGGTTCCACAAAGTCAATAACATTGTCTCCCCTGAATAAACAGGAAATTGGCTCCAGGCAAAGCAATCACAACTTATGAGAAAAACTATTGCTCAATTGTGTTTATTCTTTCTAGAACTAGGATATTATATTCTTTGTAATTAATGATGGAAATTTGCTATAAAAACCCTTTGCTTATCAAAAATATTTTCGATATTCTTTTAATTAACTAGACCCTCCTTGCTTTGACTTGGGAGCACTCATCAGGCAGGCCCTATATCACCGATCCGATCCTATGCTGCAGTTCTATAAACTTTGGATGCTTGCCAGTGTGGTGCACTCGGCATTGCCTTAATTAAAAAGTAGCCACCACAATTTAATTAGAAGAGTCTGCGGCTCACTGTGGTCTTTGGATGCGGCGGCATAGAGATGTGGTTGGGATGGGGTATCCATGGGGTTAATTACGCGTCCCGCTGGCGACACCTCATCAGTCGCAGAAGCAGAGACGCCAATTGCCAGATATGACTTTAATTTCATTTAATTGGCAAATAGGCTGCAGAAATGCAGCTGGGAACGCTCATTACGGACTGTAATAAGCTGGGGCAGGCCGATGGAATGTTGATCCGAACCATTCGGATTCCATTAGCTGAGCTTATTTCCTGCTCAGACTGCTAGGGGTTTTACTTTTCTTTTTTTTTTTATCCTGAGCCTTTGGAGTTTGGGAACTCTAATCAAGCGATTTGTTGCGCATGCGCGTGAAGCGCTAAAATGTGCAGTTTTCTACTCTTTACCTCTTTACCCTTTTATTTTTTTTTAGGTTCCCGAGAGAGCCGAGATTTATGCCACCAAAGGGCGCAATATATTCAGATATGATTAATTGTGCGTCGCATTCCGCTGGCCGGAGCCTCAACCTCTGCGATCCAAAGGCGGCGATAAGAACGCTGCGGAATATTTCGCGATTCTCCACAGTGTTCTTTTTGACTTCCTTGACTCTTTTCTTGGGGTCCAGACCATCGCACACGTACGAGAAATTTCGCGCTTTGCCTGGCATCTTCGGTTGGCCATCTTCCTCCAGGGAAGCTGGAGTCCCGGCTTTTGCATAAGCCAAAAGCAATTTATTTCCCCTCTCTCGTTGCCAATCTATGCGCAGAAATCTCACTCGACTCCACTGAGCTTGAATGTCTGCGGGAAAACTGTAAGATGACTGACAATGTTCATATATCTGCATATGCATATTGACAGTCTTCTTTCCAAAGAAGAACTGCCAAAGGAAGTAACTTTCGACATTGTTAAATGGCTAAAAGCTAAAAGTGAATGAGCTAGAATTTTAAATGGTTAAGTTTTGGTTTATAATGAAAATGTAAAAAAAAAACTATGCTTTAAAGTTTGGGAAATATTGTTAAAAACTATAAAGAGTTTTTCGTGAAAGTGGGCTGTTATTAAAAGTTTTAGGAATTCCTTTATTTTTTCGATTTAAATAAAATATCTCAAATCGGATAACACCTTGAAAACGAATGCAAATTTAGAGCTTAAAGCCTAAGTTAACTTTAACATGAAATAGAGAAAACGGTTCTTGGAATATTTAAATTTTATATCGACCGGCTTTATTTATATAATTAAAAATATGTAATTATTTTAAAACTCTTTTTTGAACTCCAGAGTGCACCTGTCAATCTCATTTTTCTTTTTTTATAAATTCCCATTTAAAGGGCTTTTTCAGATCAGTAAAGAAGTTCAGTATTTATAACAGCCTTCTTCCCTTTCAGCCACTCTGTTAAAAGAGCCTCTCTTCGGGATCGTTTCATTTTTTAGTGCAAAGTCGTGTCCGCTTTTGCATAAAATGTTCCCCGCCGACTCAAACTGCAATGGGAAATGGCAGTGCAAATGGAAATCGACTGAAGAACCGGCAATGTGTGCCGTTCTCTGTCCATCAATTCTGGATATTTTCAGCGGACTGTTGCGCCAAGCTTCCTGCTTGAAAGAATGTTTCCGTCGAACCCTAATCGCAATGTCAATATGTGCGCTGAGACATTCGATCAAACATTTGCCATCGCTGTAAAGTGTAAACAAGTTTTGAAATTGAATTGTCTTCCTCTGTCTCTCAGTCAGGGTTGCACCGAAAACAACCTGCAAGAGAACCCCATCTAAATTGAGTTGATTTTTATCGCTGTCACATTTATGACATTATCGGAATCGGTCAATATTAAAACGAACTCACTCGCACCCTCGCCGCATGGGTGCAACACCTTCCTGCCATCGCCATCGCCTTCGCCATCATAACCATCATAATAAGGGACCGGCGATTGTGTTTATTATGACTATTATTATTGACAGCTATCGTAAATAACGCTGCGATCTGGTCTCTCGGGCTCGATGGCTGTTTAAATTGAGCCTAACCACTCGAGTGCATTCATAACCCATAAAGATTAAAGTCTCAACGATAAGCGCAGACACACTGACGAAAATGGGTTCTTAAATTGGGTTCTTAACTCGAAAACCGTGAAATATTTTTTATGGATCCACTAAACCAGATATTTTAATCTTAAGTTTTTATTTAAAAGTGGTCACTTGTATATTACACTTATTGTTGTTGCACTCCTTGCATGCCGCATAATTAAATTTTCGGTGGCATGAGAGAGCACCCACAAAAAAAACCCTTAGCTTATCACCATTTAATTTGTAAATGTCGCTGGGCAAAGGCGAAAAAAATAAGCCAACCAAAATAAAACCTAAAAATAAAACTGGTTCTTAATTAAAACGACATTGTCGAGTTCTCTGTAAATAATCGTAACGAATCAGACGACAACATAAAAACGAAAGGTAAAAGAGAGAAAAACAGATCAGAGCAGTAAAGAACAGGGAACACAAGTCGACCCAGAGAACCCAGAGAATGGACCCAAAAAAAGCCCTTCTAACCAGAAAACTGCACCGCGCAAAGGTTGGTTTTATAATTTGAAAACATTTTTCTGGCATTCAACATTCAAACGAGTTGAGAGTTTTTGGAGAAGAAGGTGCTGCTTGGGAATGGGGAATCGGGGATCCAAACTGCTTGGCTCTGGGCCAACATTTCTTCCTCTTCTTCTGGCCTGTTTCGGTTCATGTTCTCGTCTTTAAATTCTTTTTTTTTGATCCCATGCGTTTTGCCGATTCTGGTGTTGTCGCCTCGAACTGATTTATCGAGAGCCCTGGCACTTGAGACGGTTTTTAATTATATTTTTGGTCGCTTCAAATGACAAGAACTATTAATTTTTTCTTCTTTCGGTCTTTGTGCGGGTCGTAAAAAAGGCGTTAAAAGGCAAAGAACCGAGCGGTAAGATGGATCGAGGGGCCTTAAAGGGAAAGGATTTAATGGGAATCAATTCGGACGCTGATCGCTGGAAATTAAAGGAAATGGCACTATTTCGGTGGGAGTTCAAACAGATTGTAAACGATTTGGTAGTGCTTAGATAAGGATACGATAGAACGCGGGCTTTAAACAAGTGCTGATGTGATAGTGGTATTTAAAGTGGGGGGTTGTTAGTTATATTAAAGTACGGTCGGCATTTTTGAACTGTAATTTACTTATCTTTGAACTTTTGTAATCTATGTTCCATCTATATATATAAAACTCTTCAAAAAATATTAGGAATCCAGAATACTACCAAATATATTCCTAATATATAGTGAAGGTTTTCCCCTAGCAATATATAGTATAAAATATATATTTACAACCAATTTAATTTTCCCACTTACCTTTTTGGAAACCCTTCCTTGCTCGCAATACTAATTGAATAGCCTTAATATGGTACTGTTTCGTGTAATTTGGGGTAATTGTGGGGCCTTACTGTTATATGGCAGGCTAATTGATTCGCCAGCATCCGCAGCTGTTGCTTGCAGATTTCCCCTTTAGAGACTCGTTCGCGGATCCATTAAGTCCTCGGACCCAAAAGCGATCCCAGGGATCTCCTCTCGGTGCCTGTGTGCGTGCCAAGGCGAAACAGTAGCCAACTGGCATGGAGTCGAGCCGCCACATAATCTGTCAAAAGAAAAAGTTCATAATAAATCAAATGTCACGTAAACAATATTATTAAAATGATGCAGTCACCGACACACGGCACTCGGGACCCAAAAACCAGAATCCGAATCCGAGTCCCAACCCAACTGACCGACCCAGACAACACTCATTAAATGGGAGAGCCTGCGGCGGGCAGAAGGGATCTTTGGGGGGTGAAGGGCAGGGAAAGCAGCCGCCTGGTATGCAAAGCGAACTGCAGTGGATTCTCTACACTGGGGAAAATGTGTTATAAAAAAAATAAACAGCCGGAAAAATGAACTCCTTTGAAATGAATTCGAAATGAATGCATCAAATTAATTTATAGATTTTAATAATTTTTAATAATTTTAAATCAAAAACAAATATATTATAAACAAAATTAAACATGTTAAAGCATTTTTTTCCATATATCAGCTAATTATAAGGATTTCAGGATTTCATTTCTTTTAAAAAGTCGCCTAGAAGGCTTTAAATCAGGGAACGAAAATAACTGTTATTGTAAATTTTTCATACAAAAAAATCACGCACTTAGAAGGGTCCTAAAAATTTTTTAAATACACCACAATTTTTATTAGCCATTGTAGTTTACAAATCCGTAATGATTTTTATTTTTTGATTTTTATAATAAAACTCAAAAAATAACTGTTATTTTTTGATTTTTATGAATAACAGTTATTCCTTTGACATTTTTGAAAAAATGAAATAATTAAAAAAAACATGATACCCGTGCTTTTTATAACTTACTAAAAATTTGTTAAAAAAGGCAACCGCGCATATTTTATACCTATATTTTTTTAAAATTTTGTTTACCCACAAAATCGCCGTAAATCAAGTTTGAGTTTTATTTTGATCACGACGAATAACTGTTATTTGTCAACTTTTATTATAAAACTCAAAAAATAACAGTTATTCTTTGAGTTTTACTTTACAAATCAGAAAATAACTGTTAAAGTGTGATTTTTAAAATAAAACTTATAACAGTTACGTTCCCTGCTTTAAATAATTCCCAAAAAGTTATTCATTGTTTTTTTCCATTTTATTTCGCATTAAAATAGCAATATAAATAAAATATTAGAATATTCTGCCTGCCCCGACTATCCTAAACCACTTGTGATTTCTGTCTACTATTTATATATTTTAAAGTAGATTTTTCCCAGTGTATAGGTTGCTTATCTCCGACTGCTGCTGTGGTAAGCATAACGAGTTGGGGCATTTAAGCCCCGAGCTACACAAAAGTTACAAACTGCCATTCAGGTAGACGGCGGCACATCGAGATGGAGCACAGGGATCGGGATGATGAGGAGGTTGAGGATGAGGTGGTGGTGGCCGGGATTCTCGTCGGGTTTTTGTGCAGCTTCTGCGCGCATTTATGAGGATCCACACGCGGGTCCCGCGGGTTTTTTGTCAACGTCGTCCGTTGAGAGACCAAAAAGGAAAAACCCCAAGACCAAACCCGAACCGTCGAGAGCTTTGTGTCAAAAAGGCTGGGCCCATCGTCCTCGATTCCCGTCTGAGTTGCAGGTACGCGTTAATCACACTTTTGTGCTCGCCGTTTTCGGATTCTTGTGGCTGGCAAAAATACATTTAAAATTCCAGCCACGTCTGCCGGCCAGGCGAATTGCCTTGGCATTAAATTAAAGGCTTTAGGGCTCGATGGCTGTTCTCTGTTCGCTGGCAGGAAAAGAGTAGCAGGCACCATCTTTTGGGGGCCTTTGGGGAATATGACCAGGCTGGAAATTTCACACCTTCGCTTGCGTACAGTTGCAGGGCCACAAAAAGTCAGTGTAGGCGTGAACCTTTTAGCCAAACCGAATGGGCTGCAGCACAGCCTCATTAAAACGTAACGAATACCCTTCGTTTTTGGCCGGTAATAGGTGGGTTATTTTGGGTGGGTCGTTGAACCGCTTATACCTTATGCACCCCAGTTGCATTGCCCATATCCAGCCGGCAGCCCACTCTAATCGATAATTTATTGCAGGCCGGGAAACAATGCGGTCCAGGCATCGGCAATGGCATCAGTCGAGCTTGACCAGCGCAGCGTTAAGAGAAAGCCTAGAACTAAAACCTAAAACCCCGGGAAAATGCGAGCTTTGGCTCTGTATTCTTCTGGCTCTGGTGTTCTTCTTGGCCAAGATCCACATCTGCCACAGAAAGAGAAACGAAGACACGAACGCTGCTCTATGGCTCAGACTAATCTGCCCGAGCTCATCGCGATGTGCCAGGACCGGCTTTGGCCTCCTCCTCCCTCCATTTCATCCCGTCCTGCACTTCCTCGTCTCGTTGAATTTATGTTTAAGCATTTCATGGCATGGCCGGCCACGTACTCGGCTCGATATGAGATCTTTTTTCCATGGGGTCAGCCGATGGGTGTGTGACACGACTTTAAACGGAACTTAACCATCGGTTAAAAAATTAATATATTTCAATTGGCTATATATTGAAAAATTCTTAAAATTGTTTTACTTTAAACACCTTTTAATAAGATTGTTAAAAAATATTACACAAAATGAATCTATAATTTAATTATAATCTTTATTACATTGAATTTAGTTTAGTTTTTTTTATAAAAAAAAAAAATTAAGAATTGATTTGGATTTAATTATAAATATTGAACATGATTACTACAGAATATAATTTTTAGATATTATAAATTAAACCAAACTTAAATATAAAAAAAAAGAAATAAAAATTTAAATTATTAATTGAATGAATTAATTTTTTTTCTTGTTTGTTTTTTAAAACTTAAATAATTTTCAATATAAGTTGGAAACCTTTTGCAGGAAATACTTTATGTTGGCCATCTCTAGGCCCTGTTTGCGTTTGGCTCCTGCAGCTCGTTCGCAGCTTGGCCATAATATTTATGCCGTTTTTGTGTGCCCTTTTGCCGCTGCCACAGACGACGCGTTCCCCTTCCGATTCTCCTGGTCTGCTTACTCCTGCTCCTGCTCCTCCTGCCCGATCTCCATTTCCATCTGCAGCTCCATGGCTGCTTTCTGCCTTCAGCTGGGCTGGTGTGAAATAATGATGCCGTTGCACAGATAAGGTGCCTTCTAAAAGTGGAGTTTCGTGCCTGCCCCATTGTGATTGGGGGATTGGGATTGTGTGCGATCGGACCTTATAGAGAGAGAGAGAGAGGGAGAGGGAAGATGGAGACCCGCAGCAGAAATAACATAAATGGCTCGTCGGTGGACTGCAATGGTAAATCTCGAGCTGTGCATCTTGGGATGCAATTTGAAATGGGCTCCTCCGTTTGGGCCCCAGTTTTGCGTTTCCTTCGCTTCGTTCTCTGGTGTCCAGTGTCCGTTGTCCGCTGTCCGTTGTCCGCTGTCCGTTGCAATTGCAAATTTCTTTTAATAAGCCTTTTGACGCCTCGCTGCCAGTGCCAATTGTAAATTGCACGGAACCCCAGCCCCAAGGAAGGAAGCCGAGGAGTGGGGCTCAAATTATATATACTTAGTGCTGCGGCCTTTCCGGTCCGATTGAAATAGCAGACCCAATGACGCAAACGGAGACGAGCATAATGAGGATAAGGATGCACCAGGCGCGAATATGTACAGCCCAACTGTCGGGGTCACTGGAGGTTCGGATGAGGGGTTCGCTATAATGCATTCGATGGATCGAACTACAGTGTATATGAAATGATTAAGGGTTGAGCTATCGTGATTTTATATAGTTATATTCGTTTATCATTTTTCATATACCTCACTTTTAAGAAATAAAGTTTAAGTTTTCGAACAAATTCATCAATATTCTGATAAATATATTTTTAATATTTTCTCAAACATTTTTTATGAACTTAACTTGCTTTACTGTTTCGAATCGCACTGTACAATTACCGCGTACATCGGTTAAGTCATGGCTGCTTAAAATGAAGGGAAGAGGTCGCAGTCGCCTTTAGTATCCATTTCTCATTTCGTTTTTAGCCCGATGCTCGATCATTTATCTTGTCAAAGCTAATTTAAAGTTTGCGCTTCCTTCGTCTCGTTTTCTCTTTTTAACCACGTACTCTCCCTCCCTCCCTTTTTCTACTTATTCGCGCTGTCTTATTTCGCACGTAAAGTGTTAAAGAGCAACAACAATGGGTACTGAAAGAAAAAAACCCCTACTCAAAAGAATAACAATTTATTTCTTCCTGTGGCCGAGCTCAAAAAATATTTAACAACAAAAAAATATTCCTCAATTTTTGTGCAACGTCACGTAGGCTTTTTGTGCCTAAGTTAATGTCGCTGTTGTTATTATGATTGCTGTTTTGGCAGCTTTCAAACCAACGTGCATAGTGGGTTAATGGCCAAAGGAAATGTCAATGGGTTAATTGGTTTTTTAGGAGGTACATTTCGAAAAAACAATTTTTTGTTGTTTAATTTTAAAATTAAATTTTGTTGAATTTCATAATTTTGAGTTTTAATTTAAAATAAAGATTTAGCCTAACAATAGCTATAATTAGTTAATTCTTTTTGTCAATTTGTTATGCGGATTATGATAATTTGTATCAATAGCAATTCTTATTTGTTGCATCACCCCCTTGACATTTAATTTGTATTTATAAGCAACTCGTTCGAATTGTTGAATTTTATAAAGCAAGAAATTCTTGTGCAGCTCCAAATCTTTATTATAAGCACCCAATGTTATGTAGGTATGAATTTTCCTCACTCCCAATTCACTGTCACTCGTCTCTGAAGTTTTGGCATTGCCATTGGAAATGGAAAATTGGCATTGCTTACTTATTCATGCGTCAAAGTTGCGTCTCTGGGGCCTCTGGGATTCCTTGGTTTATGCGTCCATTGTGTGTCTGGCCAAGATCAGAGGAGACCACAGAGGTAATGAGCTGCGGCTGCTGCATGCCGCATGTTGCATGTGTCTAGCCTTGCGACATGCCACTCATCAATTAGACTTTTCCTCAAAAATCCACCCCGAAAACCGGCCGACTAGTTGGCCCAACTTGCTCTTGGCCTGTTGTCCCCAAGTCTAAAGTCTCAAGTCCATTGTGATTGTGATTTTGTGTATTTTTTGTTTTGTTTTTCGGGGCACAGAGAACATGATGTTCGACACCACAATTTGTGTTGTACTTCGTGTACTCGACATGGGCGATTGGAGTGTGGGGATTTCGGGGAGGAGACAAAAAAGGTGGAGGATCTGGGCGGAGGACGTCGCGTCTTTTGCATTGCAAAGTACAAATGGGGAACGACGTTGCAGACGTTGCTGCTGCTGTTGCTGCTGTGCAACGACCCTGAGGAGCCGCCTCCGAATCCAAATGGAGTTGGAATCGCAGCAGCAAAAGCAGCAGCCTCGCATTGTTCAGCTCCTGACTGGACTTGGGTTTTGGTTCGGGTTGTGGGCTCCTTCTCCGGCAATCAATTGTTGCATCTTGCTCTCGCTCTGCGGCTGCAGCTGTGTCTGTGGCAACGAGGCAGACAAACGGCGTCGTCGCCTCGTTTACTACACGGCTAGAAACGAGAATAACTTGGAATGGTTTAAATGGTCTATGTAGAATAAAAACTTATTTTAGAATTTGTTTTATTAAAAAAAATTAAACATTTAAAATACGCACTTATTTTACTATTCGAATTATGTACGAATTTCGGTTTTTGCTTTTAGATTTCTATCTCAAACCGTTTTTGGTATTCATTCAACCTGCACAAAAAAATAGGCCTCTTTTATATTTGTAAAATATTTTGTAAACCATTTCTAACCTATTCCTTTGTATTTTATTTACGTTCTTACACTTGAATAAAAAAAATTGGTTATTTCGATAGCATTTCTTTCAGTGCATCCTGACCAAGTTGTGTCTCCTTGGCTTCCCAGTGGCCTGGGTAGGTGATATAGCCTTATCTGATGTGTCATTTCACTGTGTGCCTTTGCTGCTTCTGTGACTCTTTGCACGCGCATTGCGAGCCTTAATTTTTGGTCAACAGTTTTTTGCTTGTTAGCCAAGTTATGCGGAGACCGCAAACTCTCCTAAAGAGAAGGCCAAAAAAAAGAACGAAAAACCGTTTACCGCATTGCCCAAATAATTGTCGTGTTGTGCTGGCGGATTCGTCTTTCGCCTCTCGTCTCGTTTTGTCTCACATTGCCAATTATGAGGCACGCTCCACGCGCTTTTGTTGCCGTTTTGTTCGCCACATCTAAGCGGTTGGCACGCCCACATTCTGGGAACGACTCCCACAACCAGTCTTAACTCCACTCCCACTACTTTGTAGCACCTTTCCACCTCATGGCCTTCGTGGCCCCGCTGCCATAACCATGTTTTCCTCGGAAAACCCTGCTTGTTTATCAGGCGGCGGGCATCGGGCAAAAAAGGCTCCTTCTACAAAACCCGAATCCAAACCGAAAACCAAAGCCAAATGCCAATATCCCCGGTCTCGCTGCTCAACTACATTCGTGTTTATCAAAATGAAATGTAATGAAGATCTGCATAATATTTCCTGTTTGTAGAAAAAATGGTGGCAAAGACTGTAAATTGATCCAAGAACAGAACGATGGTACAGTCGAGCACATCTAACTAGGGGTCTTTAATCTAAAAATTGGAATAGATTTTTTAATTCTTCTTTGATTTATGGATACATTTTTGTATCCTGGCTAAAAGTGTATTTTATTAAGAAATGTATACATTATCAGGATCAGTATTAGTATGATTTTGGGATAAAATACTCACTCTCCTCACTTTGTGAAGTGCTCAAATATTTAATAATATTATTTATTTAGCTTTTTAGATCTTTTTGTCCTATGTACTGGTAACTTTATTAGAAGTATACCTATTTCGTCTTGTTTTATCCCCTCAAACTTCTTAGAAACATTTTACGTCTTTCCATTATTTTGGTTTAAGACTGACAATGACCAGCACTATTCTCGTTTCCGCATCGAATGCAAATTAGTCAAAGGCAGAGATACTTCCAAGATTCCTTCAACAAAAAACAACGTGTGGCAGTCATAAAACATTTTGATCACAACAGGCGAGTTCAAATTTTAAATCTGTGGTGAGGTTGTGGTCTCGAACAATGGCAAGCCATCAAAAAAATGGGAATTTCGTTGTCTAATCAAACGAAATCGAATCGAATTGAGAGTCGACGATCGATCTTGTTCTACTTTTCGGGTCCAACCTTTTGTGCTTTTATTTTCCTCGATTTCTTTGGGGTTTTTTTCCCGCATTCCTCGAGGTCATTGGCTGCGAATGTAAAAGTCATGCCCATTGTTCTGTTTGGCCCAACAATTAACATTTCCAGACCCCCAGATCGAGTGGGAGGCGTATTGAGTGGATATATATATTTATTGATTTAGCTTTGCTATTAACAAATTTGTGGGCTAATTAAGAAGATGTCATTCCATTCGAATTAGCATTCGATGCGAATTTAAAGCGTTGGCGTAGGAGTTTCTGGTGTGGAATAACATTCACACAACATTTGTTCACAAATTATTTATTGTCCAGCCTTTTAGCGATCATTATTCTTGAATGCTTCTGGCAATTTATGTAGATGCTTTTCGAAGTTGACAATATATAATTTAACCAGTGTTTGGCTACTTTAAATGCTTGTTTTTTTAATTCACCATGAGGATCTATTTTATTTATGCAATATTCGAGCCATAAATAATATTAAAACAGGCTAGTTGAAAGTAATTTTAAGCTGTTATAAATGGGAAATTGATACATCAGGTAAAAACAAAATATATTTGCTTATTTGCTTGCATTGGAATAGATTTCTCTTGCAAACTATTTTTAATTCCTGTTCATAAGATTTAGGTTTAGTCACATGTGGATTATTTCGGAACTTAAAAGATTTGAAGATCTTTAAAAAGCTCTCTCGTGCAGCTGTCGGCGAATGTTCGCTTCTGCTTTTTTGGCCCTTGACTGGCAGACGTTCTTTGAAAGTGATACCGCACACACGCTACCACCACTACAGGTACACACAGATACGAACCCATACCAACTCATGTTTTTCGGTGGGGACGCGTCAAACACTTGAATGTGTCAGCCTTTAACACTTTTACAATTTGATTTGCGTTGTCTGTTTCCAAATGCGGCTGTCGTCTCGTCCTCAACCGCCTGCCAAGCACTCTTTCCACTCATTTTGGACATTCGCTTCGAAGGTTCCCCAAATACGAACAGCATAAATATATGTAGATACGGATACTCGAAGAAAACTAAAGAATACTAAAAAAGCATAAAGAGTTCCCTGCCTTTATTTCGGTGCTCGGTGCCATGCCCAACTTCAGAGCACTTCATATCATCTGACGAGCCTTTTCACTGGTCGCCAGAGATCGGAAACCGTCGACTCTTCGAGATTGAGATCGTCGCTGTCTTTCTTTATCATTGGGCATCGGCATCTCTATCTGTAGCTCCAATGTCTGTCGTATTTCTGGGTTTGTCGCTGCCTTTTTGTGATTATGATGGTGATGGCAGCGTGACTACAGGTCCTAGGAACCATGGTACTTTCAAGAGAAGTGTTCTAAAAAAAATATAAATAAAATTATATTAAAAACTTAAGCTAACTGTTAATTTTTGGGTAAAACAAAAAAAAAAAAAAATAAAAAAATAAAGAAAAAAAATTAAATAAAAAAAATAAAAAAAAAACAAATTATAAAAAATAATACAAAATAAATAAAAAAAATAAATAATAAATATAGATATTTTACAAATCTTTCAATAATTTATATTTCGATTATTAAATTGAAACAATATTTTTCTCTCAATAAAAATAAAATAAATATTTAAGAATCTCCGCTTTTTGTTAGATATCAACATATTAATAAGAATAAAATAAATTTTATATAACACTTTTACAATTTCCTCTTAGCTTTCACGACTCACGCTCATCACTTGTGGAATACCTTATCGCACATACTTTCTGTTTTTGGGTTCCTGGCTCTGCGGTTTCCTTGGTCGCTGCTGAAATTGTAGACAATACATTTATCCGAAATGCGCCTCTTCACACTTTGGCATTTATCAGTCTGTCTGGTCGGCCCGTATTGGATTACATGCCAACGTGGCTGCTGACATATCATCATCATCAAGTGAGCGGCCGAGTGAGCATCCGTCGTCCCAACCATCCAATCCGTCTGCTCATCCTCAGCCCCATCCCCACTAGAATCCCCATTCCCATTCCAAAGTCATCCAACGAAATTGCCGTCTCAGCGCGGCTGCATCAATTTCAGCGCTTTCGGGTGACATTATTCAATTTAAGTGCTTTTTATAGAATCTTCTCATAATGAGCATCATGATCATGATGGTCGAAACAGGAAATCTTCAATTCTTTTTCGCTGGTCTACGGGATCGTTTGCCGTCTTCTGGGCCTTTGAAATCGAGAACTGCGCAAAACTCTGCGAACGTCATAGGCTGAAAAAAATAGAGAAAATATATTTATGTGGGACCACCCAAAATGCTGTCATTCGGAAAAGCTGAAAACATAAAGAGCTAGAAATTATGCGGCTGTTTTTCAATTACAAATCAAACGTCAGTCAAATGTTGAAGACTGCGCTGTGCTGCGTTTTTGGCTTCAGCCAGTAAGAAAAATATTTGGAAAATCCATGCGTGCACATTTGATTATATAAATAATCATCATAAATGCATAATCATCGGGGAACTCTGGGCGGGTTCTGCACATTTGGCTGAAATAGCAAACAAACATCGAGGCATGAAGCCATAAATATTAACAAAAGAGGCCAGTTAACTGCAAAATCTATGATATATGATCTTTTTTAAAAATACTCGCCAACTAAATATTATAAGAAAATGGTTTCCTTACTTTTAAAATCCATTAAAATATGTTTAGAATATTTATTCTTTGAAATATACTGGTAATTATCAAAATATTCTTAACAGAGCCCACATTTTTTATTTTTTTAGACTTTTCTTTTCACTCATCCAGATCATTTGGAAAAAATAATACAAATATGGGAATCCATCAAGCAATCACTTGCCAGCTTCATTAGCGCATATCCTAGAAGTTATTTCTCAAAACAAAAAGTTTCGTGGGGATTCCTGAGCTGCAGACAAATTGATGTGATTCCAGCAATTTGTGGCTATTCTTTGCCGGCGAGATCATTATGCTGCATTTATGCCCAAATTGAAGTGAAGACCTCCACTTTCAGCCAACACCTGGGGGCCAAGCACAAACCGGGTCCATTGACAGTGCTATTATACGATGAGTTTTCATTTTTCATTTCTCATCTCGGATCTTGTATCTCGGATCGGATCGGTTCTGGTCTGGCTGATCTGATATGGCCCCAAAGAAAATTAAAGCTGCATTGTGTGATGCGCGTTTGAGGAGCAAAGCAAAACGAAACGATATGATTAAGCAGAAAATAATACACTGCGAAAAATAATTGTAAAAGGAGCAAAGGAATAATAGGTTAACTCTTTAGGAAAATTAATAATCATTAGGATGTTTGAATATTAATAGTAAAAATAATTTGATTAAAAAAACTAAAAAGTAAAAGTATTTAGTTTCATTAAAAAAAATTTTTTAAAAATGTTCTCTTCATAAAACAGCAGGTCTATAAAGAAATTATAAATAATTTTTTTTTTATAAAAAGCAAAAATGTTTAGTTTTATTACAAAAAAAAATCTAAAATATCTTCTATCAATGGAACAGGTTAATAAAGAAATTACTAACAATTTTTTTCATAAAGAAGAAAATATTTAGTTTCAGGCTATATTTTAATAACTAAAAAAATAATAAATTCCATTACTGATAGGTCAAAAGATGATTTCTTGGAGTGTGTAAAAGATGAGGCCCAGCTGCAATCAGCGGGCCAACTTGTTGTAAACAAATTGAAGTGGCACTCAGTGATCCCCCGGCTCCTTCGCTCTTCCTCTTGCGTTGGCCATTACCGATTGCACTCGGGTTCAACCCTTACCCATTCCCACTCCCAAATCCCCTGGGATTGGGATCGGATCGGATTGTACGGGATGGTATGGTATGGCATGGGGACGTGCCTTCATTAGGCCATGCAGAGCGCGTAGGCAGAATGTGTAAACACACAGCGATTTCCATTCCGAATGCGTCTCGTGTGCTATGCGTAATTTTAATTGATTTCATTTACGCATTTTTGACTAATGTTCACACGCCGATGCATTGAAGACCGAAGAAGACTGACGGCGGGGGGTGCAGCTCATTTAGCATGGACTCGGCGCGTTGATGGACAGAATCCAACTCCAAATGGTTGCATCGGGAATTTATTTTTGGCCCTGTCGTCCCACTCTGGCATCCGCCGTTTCCCCCTAAAAACTCAGGACTAGAAACCAAAAATCTCTAACATAAATTCTGCTTTGATCTATTTTTGAGTGGCCAATGCAACTTTGCTAAATTCTGTTCAGCAGAAAGAATATTTTAAATTTTTAATTGCTACTAGAGTGCGGGCGCACTCTGCGGCGACGACCCAGTTTCGAAAGTCTTTCTAATGGGTTAGGAGGGGATTTTTGATGGGGGTGAAGCAGAGATCACTAATTTTGAGACATATTTTTTTATGTTTCACAATTTACAGTTTTACTCTAATTAATGTGTGTGTGATTCAAAACTATTTTTGGCCATTTACATTTCTATACATTTATAGAGCAGCCAAAATAGATTAATAAAATCTTTCATAATCTCAATATACCCCCAACTTTTTTGCAATCGAAACTGCCATATCACAACACTTTTGATTTCACCATTACGATAGCTTTGGGGTTTTCTTCCCAGTTCTGCCATCAATCTCGAAGTTGACATCCACGAACCATGAGCGATTTGGAAAAGAAAAAAATAATACGTGTGACTTACCCAACGACGACAAACTGAAAGTAAACCTCCAACTTTTTGCCTGGGCCATCAATCAATCAGTCACTTAATATGAATATGAAAATATGAACCCGAACCCACACACTCATTGTGGGTTTATCTCGGCGAGCATTCGCCTGCCATTCATTATTCATTGTGTGTTTTTCCTCTCACTAGCGGCCAAGTTTTCTTATCTTAAGCAACAATGTTGGCCATGTTTTTGTTTCGGGCTACCATAACTGCAACTCGAGTGGCGATTTTGCAGGCCTTTTTTGCGGCAAATGCACTACTTGAAATGTTTACAGAAAAATAGCGAACAGCTAAGCAAAGTTCAGTGAGCGACCGAACCCCTGGAAAGCCCAGTTACCCACAGACCACACCCAATTGATTTTCTCTCACTGACCATCTAAAAAAAAGCTTATATGACACGGAAAAAATTAAATTAATTTTTAAAAATGTTGTATTTATTAAGTTTTAATAGTACTTTTTTGTTTAAAGATTTCGCACTACAAAGTGAATTATATGGTCACACTAATTTTATATTTTTTAAGATTTTAATTATTAATTTATCTTAAATATAATTTTAAGTAAATATTCTTATTAAAATGACTATGTGCACATTTTATAATGTTAATTACGGTTACATTTTATTTATTTCCTTCTATTTCCGAAATTTCTAACCCTTTTTTGAGTCTAGTGTCATAAAGGCCTAACAGATTCACCGATTGGTTGGCAGTCATTCAATTCATTTGCAATGCAGTCGGCATTTGCTTTTATTTCTACGTAATTGCGAATCTTTTGAAGCGATGCGAACTATATCATCATAGAGTGCTAGTACATATATCGTCCTACCCGTATGCATATTGATTGATAGCCAATTTGCACGTGCTCCAATTTTGTGCCTGGGGTTTGGTTATTGTCGCCGCGTTCTGCCCATACGAAATCAGTTACCTCTTAGCACCTCGCCTTTTACCCCTTTTCCATGGGTTCTTCTGGCTGCACCCACCTGGATTGTCACGTTTATGTTTTGTTTTGGTTCTGCGGTTCTTGGAAATGTGTCGAACACAAGAGCCGCGAATTTTCCTCCCCGGCAATTTGCAGTCGTTGATAGATGGCTTATGTAACTGCCAAAGAGTGTAAGCCACAACAACACTAAAAATATTGGACGCGTCGGGGGAATTACGTAGTTTGGTCTGCGAAACGGAGTCGACAAGTGCAAGGCACTCAATCAATTAGCGATAGTCAAGCCACATGGATTGGGTTTGGGTTTTTATCAATGCTTCGGTTCACTTCGTGGTTGCACTGGAAAATAGCCGAAATTTGAGTTTACTATAATGAGGTTTTCAGAATAATATAATACTAGAGAAGAATATATCATCACTGATGATTCATCAGTAGTTTTAATGTTTGGAACTAGGAGAACTTATGAAAAAGTTAGTAAGGGGTATAAATAATATTTTAGGGGTAGTGCTTTAATTAATTTTTTTTTAAATTCTTTATTAAAGATACTTTTCAATAATCCAAATAAAACATTTTTATGAACTTATTAAAAAAGGGTGTTGCCTAATCATACTATGATATACTCAACTATTCATGTTACGCTAATTTTTTATTGAGTTCCATTAATTTACGACTTTTCTATGGTTGTAATTAAGATAATCCCTGGCTCGCTTTCGGCATCGGCATTTCCCGCTCCATCTCTCGATGAATGGCAGCTTTTTATCGGGCCTGCACTCGCATAATTCATCGTATCGCGTTTTGACAGATTCGGAATGAAATCGCGACTTTCCTCGCCCACCCAACATGCGCGTGCGATTTCAATTGCCCGTCGAGTGGCACACATATGTAAACGTATGGTATATATTTTTCCTGCTCTCGAAATGAGACGCATCATAAATAATAACTAATGTTTTGATAAGCCCCGCAATGAGCGGGTACCACTTTTTGTTTATCAAATTACGTATGAAGTTTGCTCATTAATTTTGGCAAAAACAAGAGAGGGGGTCGGGATTGCCCCATACCGCTGAGACAGCGTCTGCGGCACTTCCGCTGATTTGCTCTGAAAGTTGCCCAGTGGGGTCTTAGCACCTCTCTCTCTCGGTCTTCAAGCCCGTGTTTCGCGTGGGCTTTGAGTCTTCCCCAGAAGACTGTGGCGTGCAGACGACAGAACTAGACGTAATCTCGGCGAGCTGTCAAACAGTATCTTAAAGATGCCTCTCCCCTTGACTACTTGGCAACTGGTTCTCTGACGATCGCCGTCTGGGAAGGCACTAAATTCTGCGGCCTTTTGACCAAGTTTATGACACACGTTTAGCTGTCCACTTGGCCCACGCTCATCCGCTTTTGCAGCAGGAAGAGAGTTGTCCATTCTCCCCTTTATTTTTCTTACTCCTCGATACTCCCCTCGATTCTTCTCCAAATGCTGACTCTCTGTATTTCTATTTTCAATTAAGATCTCGTATTTCAGGCGCCCGACAAACGCGCAATTGTTGTTGTTAAATTATTAATTGACATTTGCCTGGCGCCACAGAAGAGCAACTGAAGTGCCAACCCGCTCTCCCTTTTTCTTTTTCGTTGTTTACAAATTAGTTACACAGTTTTTCAATTTATTTTCTCTTTTTGCCTTTTAGGTGAATTCAGTGCGAATGTTCAGCCAGATGTCGAAGCAATAGCCGCCGCCGCTCTCAGCGGAATGGAAATGGGATATGGATCTGGACCAGGATTAGAGGGATACGAAGAAGCCGACAACGAGAAAAGCAAAGCCATGGAAAATGGTGAGTCTGGGAAAAGTCTAGACATTGCTAGAAATGGTCTGGTGTTACTTTTTATGATGTTTATAATGAGGAAAATACAATGATATATGATTATTATAATAGACTCCATCTCATACATTTAAGATTACTCTGTCCAAAATTAGCCCAAGATAAAAGAACTCTTATACACAGATCACCAGCAAGCCCAAATTTTGAGTTTGGCGGGCGTAGTTCAACATCCTCGATAGTATAGTGGTTAGTATCCCCGCCTGTCACGCGGGAGACCGGGGTTCAATTCCCCGTCGGGGAGAGATGTGAAAACATTTTTTTTATGTTTAAGTTATATTTATTTTTTTTGTTAATTTTTATTTTGATTTGTATAATGTTTTTATAGTTAAACGTGTAAAATAAGTATTTCAGCACAGGCATCACATACAAGAAATAAACTCAAAACCTTATTTCGAACAGAACTATAACATTAACAAATATTTATTTCTAATGTTTGTTTTATAAGAATTATAAGTTTTTTAAATTTAAGTAATTGACTTTTAATCTTACCTTTGAACGAAATTTATGCCTACTCGTAAAAAAAAAAATGTATTTATTTGCTACTTTCACTGCTTAAAAACCAATCTTTAAAACTGATAACAATATAAGAAAACAAATAATATTTTACTAATGAAAAAAAAAAAAAAAATCACATCTCCCCGACGGGGAATTGAACCCCGGTCTCCCGCGTGACAGGCGGGGATACTAACCACTATACTATCGAGGACGGTGAACGACGCTCGCCAAAAGCGGCACACGATTTTCGTTAGATTCCAGTTTGATTCTGCTTGTGGAAGAGACCTTCCCTTTAGTCTTCCGCTTGCGATAAAGTTTTGTTTCAAATTATATTTATAGAGCCGACGGGCTGCAGTCACCCTCAAAAGGTGTTAATATGGGGGAATACTTAATGCGTTTACAAATTATGTTCGACGTGGCAGAGGAGAATCCGTGCTTCATGTGTGTGGGTAGATTTATGCCCAGCACTGCGTGTAATTATAATTTATCGTTGTTGAAATTCCATAAAACTTTAACACCTCACCTTGGGACCGTGAAGTGCAGCAGAGAGGTGAAAAAAAAGAAGAACCGCAGCGAACCTGAGATAGAATCGAAAATGAGTTGGTGTCTGGTTAATTGCACTTTAGTTTTTGATGGAGAGGAGATTATGTGGTGTTGTGTTAATGAAGAGCTGTCTCGTGTGTGTATCTATAAGATTTTAATTCAATGCAAAAGTGTGTGCAAGAATGGAACGAATTCCGAGCATTTTTCCACATGTTGCTGACAACATGAAATGTCTTTGGTTTATTTTTACACACACCCAGCGACACACGGGCACAATAAAGTGTCGCCCACGTTGACACAAATTTTGTGGTACAATACGAAAATTTCCATGCTGCTGCAGATACAGATACACAGATACTGGGTATCCATGAGATGGCAGTGGACGTTAGTGCTACCGGCCAAGAGAAAGAAAAAATCAAGGGAAAGAAACAAGAAAAGGACTGAGAACAATCGGGCAGCATTGCCTGACTTTGATTTAGGGCCCAGCCACACTCCAAGTGACATCTTGGACCTTTCCCGAGATCCCGAGACCTTTGTATTCTGTCTGATCTCTGGTGATTTCTGGTGATTTCGTTGATTGGGAGCCTGTTGCGCACATCTGTTGGCCATGTTGCAGTGACCCGAGGTTTTCCTCTCTCACTCTTTGTGTATCTAATGCTCAGTTCTAACAATAAATCCAAAGATACAGTCAGATTCGTTACAGATACAGATACATTCGGCCCGCCAGTTTGTCTGGCCTTTTTCCCTGGGAGTGTCGGCCCCGTTTTGTGTTTATTGTAGTGGATCGAATAGTGTTCCCCCGCCCTCCTCCGTTTTTCACACGAAATACTCGAAAATTCAACATGGATTTTCTATTGTCTAGAGTCCAAAATAAATATGTATGCTAGAATCAACCTTTGGCCCCCGCATTTCCACTCAAACGTTAGGGCAAACAAACTTACGGGTACAGTGCAGTGCTAATAGAACGAACAAATCCATGTCTCGGCTAAAGGCTTTTTAGCACAGGTGCTAATTGGGCAATGCAGCAAATCCTCGCATCCATATTCTTTTTCCCCTATTGCGCAAATTAACGCGGATCGTTCAGAAATTTCGCGGTAGAGAAACTTTCAGAATTCTACCTCTAATCAATTGCGATCCACAAAAGTCATGGACCCTGCACATTCCACTGTCAATTTCTCAAGCGTGGCGGACTAATAGAAATATGATTTTAAAGTAGGCTTATCTTCTCTAAAGAAATAAAAAAAACTGTAAGGTGTACAGTAAGCATTAAAATCGCAATAAGATTTGCTGATAATTTAATAAGAAAGAAATATTATAATTTCATTTGTTTTTATAAACAAAACTGTTTCTTGGAAGGTTATCAAAATATTTGAGGCTTTATGTTCTTGGCAACCTGCTCTTTTGTGAATCATTTACTTTAGCTTGCAGTTTCCATTAGCTTTTTATTGTTTTAAAAATTCTGCAAACAATACCCATTGACTTTATAGCCGATATATGCGAATAAAAATACTTATACTTTTATTACCCCCAGCCTTACCTTCAAAACCGAAAGTTATATTTACCAATATATATCTTGACACATTTTTTCACTGAAAATATAAAAAGATATAAGGAACTCTTTTCTTCTAACGAATTAAATATAAATGGTATGTTGCTAGCCATTAAACTCAATTGATGGCATCCCCAGATCCAACTTGATTTCTTGGCTCCCCTTGAAAGGGGTACACAAGCAGTTGCCCTCTGGCCGATTGGAACCAGTCCCTTTGGAAGTCTCCTTCGCTGTCCCCCTCTCTCCATATGCCTTCTCCCTTCCTCCGATTCTCTGTCTCTGGTGCAGCCTCTCAGCGTCTGGCTGTGCACCGCATGACTCCTACACTTGAGAAATCACACCTCGGAGGCAACAGCAAACCAGCAGCAGCCTCATCCACAATCCGGGCATTTAGGAAGCTGGGCAACTGGAGCTGGGGGCATCATCCAGAGATTTTGACTAGACAAAAGCAGAGCAGACCCCGAACCAGATCGAAATGAATTATGGCCGCGGGCGTGATAATAAACGAAAGATCACCACTGGGATTCGAGTGGAAATGCACGAAGAAAAATTTTAATTTACATGAAAATAGTTATTTATAAAAATGGGAACATGAGATGTTACAATTAAGAAAAAAGTTATACCATTTCTTAGTAAAAAGTAAATTTATTAGCAAACTGAAATTTAAAGGAATGATTAAAATACTTGTATGTAATAAATAATTTAAAATGAAAAATGTTCAATTAATAATCTATTATTTGTACATCTTTTTTTAAAGTGACAAGTTTTAAAAATATTTTTTTTTAAAGCAGACGGAGGTGGATGTTAAAGTTCGGGGCAGCGATTCTGCCGGGTGTTATCGCAATCCATAAATGAGCAAGTTATGCGCGGATCACAGAGGTCGTTTGTATGGTTCAAATGCGTTTTTAATGCCAGGAGTTTACCTGCAGAAAGCCGAAGTGCTAAGCGCTTCTGATTTCCACAGGTAGAAGAATGGAAACCTCAGAGTCTAGGCCATAATTAGCTGCGACTACTGTGCGGCTAATGAGTCCGCAGAGGCTGGAAAATGGATATCTTGGAGATGCAATTGGGTAACTTAGTATCTGTGGATATCTCATGGATGCGCTCGGGAGAACAGGAGGCGGAGTACTATTAGTTGGCAATGGTGTTGCTGTTAATCACACGCTTGCCCGCTAACAAATTCGACCAAAACTGTTATTATTCCCGGCACAAATATGTATGCAAGCATGCATAAAGGGCCCTGCAATTATGCAGGCGATTCCGAATCCCCTATTCTCCCGATATATCCCCCCATATATGTACTCCCCATCTAGATATGTCAGTTATAATAAGCAGCTAAAGAAATACGAGCACGAACAACAACAACGATGCTAACTCAAAGATCAAGATACACACGCACACACCTTTGGATAAAAAAAACTTGAAATTCAAGTGAGAACTCAAAACAAGAACAAATGCAAAGGGAGAGAGAGAGAGCGGAGAGCATAAAAAAGTATCTTTACCTTCCGCGCGTTTTTAAACGCTGGCAAGTCGAGATACGGCGCGTTTTTAAACGCCCAAAAGTAGCACTCTCACGCGTTTTCACCTTCTCACTCTCTTTCTGCGAGAGCCGCTTACTCTCTCCCCTCTCTTTTTCGGGTCTACTAGCAGCGGCGTTTTCAACTGTTGCACATTCGTAGATACGTTCTCCGCGAGTCGTGACGTATCCAGCGGATTGTTGAAATCAAACATATTTTGAGATACAATCCAGAAATCGTCGAATTTTGTTCACGCGTCTCTAAGAAAAGCCAACATTTTTTGGATTTAAAAACAAAACCTGTGACTATTGTTAACTAAAAATAAAACCAAAAATACAAAAGTGTTTTCAAAGGCTTTTTAACCATACAAGTTAAAGATTGATATAAGAAATTCCCCAATATTTCTATGATTACAAACAAGTGCCAAGTGTCGACAATCAAAATAGTGTAAACATAAATACAAAACGACTAAAACACAGGATATGCCTTAACTGGGGATTGAGTTTCACCTGATTTGTATTGCCACCTTTCGTATATAATTATAATCAACGTGATCACGCGCTCACACCAAGCCAAAGCAAAAGCAAAGATCGGAAAAGAGAAGACACAGGATCAAGTTTTTTTCTTCTGTTTTTATTTTTTTTTATTTTGGCGAAACCCATAATTTCGCTCTCTTCTTCTTCTTCGCGGGCTCCATGGTGTCGCCGGCTTGACCGCCGCCTGCCTGCCTATAAACAAAACCAAGACTCGAAGACTCGAAGAACCCCAACTCCAGAGAAGAAAAGCAACCGAAAGACTCTGCGAGATACAACGAATCCAGTTCTCCTGGTGCTTTTGTTTTGCTTTTGTTGCCTGCCTCGCGTTTATTGTTTTGCTGCACAAGCCCCGGAAAAGAGAGAGGGGATTCGAAAGGGGAAACTGGCCCCAAAACACCCGGGATCCCGATACCGATCCCGATCCACGTCTATATAGAGAAGGAAGGCCAACAGAACTGAAAAAAAGAACGACTAAGTTGCATTGCAGCCGCGCCGCCGTATAAAAATCATCAGCATTGTTGTTGTTACTGTTGCTGCGCCTCTGGCCCACGTCGTTGTTGCTGTTGTTGTTGTAGCCATCAGACATGGCGCCGAAATCCAGAAAGAAGAAGGCTCATGGTAAATATTAATATAACATTTCTTTGCTTTTTTCTCTCGTGCACCTTGAAAACCAGCGGAAAAACAATTGTCCCGGGTTTCTATTGGGGTATATTAGTTGTGGGTAAAAAAGAAATGATAGGAATTCTTTTTAAAATATACTATAGTTAGTAAAGTCTTTATGAATTGAATTTCTTAAGAGAAGGCTACATCATGATTGGCAAATTTTACTAAAAATACCGCCGTGACAGCCCGTTTCCTTAAGACTTTAATCTCCCACCTTATACAGCAAAAAAAAAGTCAAAAACAATATCATTTTTGATAAGGTCTACTCAATTTTTAAATATTTATTATCACATCATGTTAGTATGACAAAGATAAGAGTCTTTGTGATAAAGATAAAAGCACCTAGCTGATAAAAAATGTACGCGTTTGCCTCTAACAAGAATTTATAGATATGGTAATTGTATTAAAAACAACATCGTAAATGATTTATTTTTAACTTTTAATTGAGTTTATTACTTTATTGTTGTAAAAGCTTAATACCACAATAAGAAGCTATAAAAAACCGATACGAAAATAGGCTCTTAGCTGATACTATTACTATTAAATAAACATAAACCAGATTTTTGATTTATCATGATTCTCTGAGCTGTACAATAAACTACAAGCTTAGTTTGAAAATGAAAATAAAACGAGTGAGCTTACCAGTGCAAACCAATAAAAGTGGTATTTATTTAATTGTTGGCTCGTAAAAAGAGGAGTATTTACAATTCGATTGGTTTCGTCTACTACCATTTATCTTGGGAATTGGCTTTTGGCCATTTATAGTTTTAGTTGCGATTCTCTGGGAGATTTTCCTCGAAGCTTTCACTGCGGCTCAGACTTGTCGCTTATCGGCCAGTGGATCGGCGGACATGGCCATCATCATGGTATAGTAGTGCCATTATCATTGGCATGATCATGGTCTCATAAGTATGCAGCGCTCATATTACAAATCTCTGGGCATATCCTATTGTATCCTCTCCTCCTTCCCTCATTTCAATTGAAATTCGTTTTCTAATTGCGTTCTGTTGTTCGGCTCTCTGGTTCTATGCCAAGTGTGTCTGGGATCTCGGGTCTCCTGACCAGCCCAAGGAGATTCCATCGGCTTAAAATATGCGACGTTTCTCCGTTTCTCTCTGGAGTTGTGCATGTTTTTCTTAATTTTTTATGACCCTGAGCAGGTAGAACCGAGCCAAAAAGATTGAAAAACGAACAAATAATACGAAGAGGAACCGAGAACCACAATCCGGGCACCCCTTATTCGAAGAGTGGATACCCAAAAACAGAAAAAAGGGAGAGAAAAAGATCAGCTGTCAATTTTATGGGTTCCCCCTTTCTCCTTCTCCATTCTGGGGTGTTGTACGCACATATTTTATGCCTTTTTCCGTGCCCAACTTTGTTGTCATTTCATTTCATTTGCCTAGATTATTTTGATATGCATCTGAGCATTTGATTTGGGCTTAGACAGCCAAATGAATTTTACGACCGCGCGTGGTAGATACACACTGATATAATCCCTTTTTATCCTCTTCGAGCAAAACATTCTTTGATCTTTTAATAACTCTGATAATATTCAAAAACACAGTGGACGCAATCAGAGGACTTTTATTAGTTTTAGAATTTGCTAGTAATAATGTCAAGCCGTAAAAATCCAAGCAATCAGTGAAGACCATTTAAAGAAATCAAGTTGAAGTTAGTAACTTAATAAAATATCATTAAATTATTACATATTTTAAATGAAAATCCACATGTACGCATATTTTATGGGTTTTTCAAAACATGTAAATCCAGATTTCCATAGCAATTAGTAAATACTATTCAAAGCAATCAAGCTTATTACTTTTAAACGACCATGAATATGTTTAATATTTATTACAATGCTACATCTGAAACTGCATATCGCATTGACATAAATATAAAGATAAATTCTATAGAACAATAAAAATAAATTTTTGAAATATATTTTAATACCTCTGTTTTGAAGTGACCATTGTATTTTGTTTGTTTCTAATTTGGCCGGGGTTTATACACGCCTGCCAATTGTCTGGGCATCCGTCCAGGTGCAGATCTCTCTGTTTGTGTATTTGATTTGCTTTGTGCAGTCGCACTCTCAGTCCACTGGGTCTCTTAATAATAAATTCGCCACGGGTGGCTCCCTGTTCGTTCCTGGTCCCCTTGGTCAGTCGGTTGCGCCCATGACAAATCGCAACAAAATGCCAAGCAACAGACAACAACAGATAAAAACCCTCGAAAGCGCAACAAATACGAAAAACACCTTTTGATGTGGGCATTGTTGTGTTTCGTATTCGAAAGACAAAGAGTCAAAGGCACACCCACATGAAAATCTCGCCATCGAGTAGTTTTCCCCGAAAAACCTTTCGAAAGACAAGTCGGCATTTGATTGAAACGACGGTAAGCTTCGATGGACAGCCGGCAGAGACCCAGTTTCATTTCCATCAAGCCAAGTGCAGACCTGTCATGATTCCATATTCTATATGGCGATGGAATCGATGGAATCATTCGTATCGCCTCGAAATTGTGCTTTCCAACTGATATAGACCGACGACGTCGACGAGGCAGGCTGATAAGAGCGTGGAAGTGTGGGTTTTGGGGGGTAGTAAATACTAATTCCCAGGTATATGACCGACCGACCGTTCGACAGGCGGCCGCTGCTTTAGGGTCGCCTAGGTTTGGTAGTTCCCGAGTTTCTGGGTTCCCGAGTTCCCTAGCTAATCTTATCAATTTTGTCGTCTGCCGCCGCCTGTTCGCGTAAACAAACAAAAATAGTTATAATAATAATAATAATTACCAAAGCGCAAAGCAACACAAAAACCAAATAAATAGTATAGACGTAAAATACATAAGCGCACGTTTCTTTTTACGACAAAAGCGTGTGGCAGCATTTTGAATGCGTTTTGCTAGCGTTTTTAGTCGCCTCAGCGTTTTCAAAAAATATATTTGCTAGAAACAAAAGCATATCAAATATTACTGGTAGCCCCCGTGTCAAACATATATTTTAATTTATTTATTCGCTGCGGCTAGCACTTTTCACACACACATTTCACATTTCCTCAACGAAATTGTATTTTTAATTTAAGTTTAAATTTTAAATGCCAACCTGTCGATTTTCCCTCGGCTGACTGCACACGCAAAGAAGAAGGGGGTCATTGATTTGTCGGGCCTTCCGAGCGATGCGTTCTGACCGATCAGCAGAAAAACCCCGACTAGACGTCCGTCGCGTCTTCAGACGGAACAAGGCGACACACTAATATGTGGCCATTGGGTTATTTCTCATCTACGTGGATTCGTTTTAAATCAGCGATTACTCTGGCATTGACTTGAACAGCAGCAGCTCCGCATGATCTTCAATTTGAATACAATAATTACAATGAATACAATAATTGCTCATTTAGATGCGCTTATCAGATGAGAGATTAACGAATTATTCTCGGAATCGCAAATGGCAGGGATTTCAAATAAAACCTGATTTACTCTCGGGCCACAGCTAAACGTTAGGGTACAATGGCTTGTGATATGAGGGCTGTACTTCCTTTATTGTGGTTCTTTATATAGTTATATATTGTGTGAAGCGTGCATTTCAGATTCGTTCTGAGAAAATTGCATAACGAAATGTAAGCTCGCATCTTGAATCTCGGAGAAAACAAGAGAAATCGTAGATTGAACTATAAAATCTCATACATAGAAAAATAATTCGATGTGAAGTGCGGTAAATTCTCCTTAAAAAGCCGTTATGATTAGTGCCAAATTTACGATTCAAACATATTAACTGGATATGCTATCATATCAATTATTGTAATTTTAATATTGTAAATTAAGATAAACATAGTCCTTATTCATATCAAAATTATATGAATAACTTGATCTTTAAAAGATATAAAATTAACATGCACACATCAATCTGATCTTTTGTCAATTTGTTTTCTGTGTATTAAACATTATAGAACGTTTCAACTTAAAATTAATATTAATATTTTAAATTCCTTTTGATATCTGGTTTATAATTAAGAGGCATTACTTGCCGTCACTCTGTGATTAACCACAGATTATTCCATTATATCTTAATCAAATATCACCATTCAATTGAGAGATGTTTGTTTAGCTTCGACTTGGCTGTTCTGCTGCGGTTCGAGTGCAGCGTCCGCATATCCTGTTTTGCCAGTCGGTGTGGATTTGGATGTGGATCAGCCGATGCGATCTGTCGCCAGCGTGTGTAGCACACATGTGTGCCTCTCACAGGGCGCGTGAAAATGACGATCCAACCATCCCATCCATCCATCCATCCGAGTTACACACTCCGCTCCTCTTTTTCCGTTCTGCACCGGGAAGATGCGGATATGCTGAATGCTGAGTAGGCGGCAGCTGCTGCTGTTTGTCAAAACATTGGCATGGAATTCTGCGGTGTGGGGCCTGGCAAGTGAAATGATATGTATCTGCCAGATATACACACACGTACATATGTATGCATCTCGTGTGCATATGTAAATGCAGTTTCCTGCCCAGCCAAAAAAAAAAAATCAACTCCATTAGCAAGCAACTACAGGCAAACAGGCCTCATCCCATGAATTCCGGTTAATTTCGTTGACGATTAATCAAAATCAAATAAATGCAAGTAACTTTGGCTCCCTCACTCCATCCATGTATTCTCCTCCACCGTCCATACTTTCCATGCTCCTTTGCTAACTGCTGCTTGCCGTTGGCTGATGATGGATTTCGTGATAAATGAAGTGAAATTTGAGTGGATTTTATTCCATTCTCGGGTTTGTTTTTTTCTTGTGCTCCATACAAACGCGTTAAATGCTTGAAACGATTATCTCGGGTCTCTGCGAAGGGGTCCCAAGTTTATGATGATTTACATGTGTGTACAGAATCACAGTGGCGGTCAAAATTATCAGCGGAGTTGGATTTTGTTATAATTAAAGATAACAATAATGAGATGGCAAAATAAAAATTTATTTTAAATTATTTTTTTTTTATTATAGTATTATAGTTTTGACTTAATAATCAGAAAATGGTATATCCACTATTTAGGTAACCTCTGGTGTAATCCATAAACCCCCGTTACTTTTATGACTTTGCTGTAGCTGTTTGACTTATGCAGGATTAACATGATATCTGTTCTCTTCCAGCCTCTCTTAAATTTATGATTCCAGCTGCTTGACAAGGTCATTGTACCACATTCATTTTTAGAACATCTCTCTAATCCTGCAAGAATTAACAGTTTCCCGCTAAGTTTGTCAACCCATTTAGTGCTGCTAATTGTTAGATATATATGTATTTTGATAGTCCCGCTCTGTTGGCCGAAATTTCATAACTTTTATTGGACCCACTCACCGGGTTTTTTGTTGTTGGTAAGTAAATGTGTCGCACAGACAGCACGGCGGCATGTTTATTAGACTGCAAACACAACGGCAACAACTGTTGTGTTGTTAGCCATACAATGAGAATCGCGAATCGCTAAACGCGAATCGAGAGCCAATGACAACGCACATTGGCACGTATTGCTCATTTGGCCGTATGTGCATATCATATAAAACAATATCGGTATATATACGTGTGCTTTTTCAATACAAAATTTCGGTGTCTGTTAGTCTGTGCTAGCTGAGATTTATATATGCTTTCCTGTCTATTAAAAGCCTGCACACGTCATGCTGTCGCCGGGGCAGCCTTAAAAGGCAGCGAGTGGCCGTTCGCCAATGTTTTTTGATTCATCATCAGGTGACCAAAAAAGCGTAACAATAATTGCCAGCAGTCAAACAGTCTGGTGGCCAACAGAGGAGGTGGCGAGGAGCAACATGTTGCTGCTGCAGTAGCAACTGCTTCGGTAGTAGCAGCAGCAACATGTTGCTGGTGAATTGATTTGGAATTGCTGGTCTTTTTGTGTATGCGAAGCGGGTTGTGGCCATAAATCGAATTGACATTTTGACGCGACTTGCATTGGTTGTTGGTTGCTGGCCCACCCACATGCTTTTAAATCTTATATGCAAAGTCCCTGCTCGGGCGCCATTCGATGATTCATCAGCGATCGCTGCTGGACATCCGCCGTGGCTTTCTTTGCCAACTGACAGTTGTACACCCTCTTTTCGAAAGAGAATTTTGAAGGTCCTCCAACTTTTGTTGACCACCTATGCATCCTGAGTCCCTGTTCGGGCGCCAAGTGTAGCCTAAGTTTTCTTGGCTTGTTCTCTTTGGTTAGGCAATTATAAATCTTTTCTCGGAAGAAGTCTCGCGCACAAAATGTTGCCAACAAATCGCAGACGACAAATGCGCAGACAGCTTGACTTTATTTTCATGCCGCCTAGCTCTATAGCCATTATAGTATACGTATACTATATATACAATGTCTGCGTACAAGTTTATTTCTAGCCAAATAGCATTTGGTATTTCGTCTGGCAGGCGCATAAATTTCGATTTAGAAACAAAAAGAGCGAAACATCCAAGACCACGACGACGACTAATTAGTCGCTCTGTTGTTTTTATTTTAATTTTGACCCAGCCATTTGAACGAGACAGCGACAACGGAGTCTGCTCCTCCAATTCGCTACTGTGGAGCGAATCATCTGATCAGTGATCGGAAATCACATATCCCAGCTTGAGTGACTTTTGGCCAACGCCTCCTACTGATTAGCATTCGAATATCCAATTCCAATTTCGATCTTTCGGCGATCTGCGAATGATGATTGCCAATCATCGCCTCAATATCAATATTAATGTCGTTGATCCCCCGATTCTGTTTGCTCATTTCGATTTCTTGATAAAATCGCAATAAAAATTGTATCAGCTGCTGCTGCCACTGCTGCTGCCGTGGAATTATGCAAATTGAGTTTTATATATTTTTTTTCTCGCTCGATTGGTAATGCAATGCAATGTCCGCCATTAAAGTCGCTGGCCGATAAGATTTTTATGTGGACAGATGATGGTTTTATTTGTGATTTTAATTTACCCATTCACTGATTACTTTCAATTGCTAATTTATTTTTCCACTTCCTTTCGTTTCAGGTAAGTTTGAACGACACAGTAAAGGAAACATCTCAAAGGTTTATAAAGAAAACTTATCGGGTAAAGATGGAAAGTAGACATTTACTTTTAGGGTATGATTTATTCTGTACAGAGATACAAAAATTTACAGAATTAAAAAAAAACTGAAGACGAAATCTTAAAGCACTTAGATCGCTTCCAATTATTATTATGAAAATTCTATTTTGTGTATTACTCACTCTCGATATTTTTGCTCAACTCACTGGCGATTTTCGCGCGTTTTTAAACGCCTTTGCCTGGGTGGTCCTCAATTTGCCAGCTGCTGTAATTTTTCATATTTCTGTGAGCACATGTACTTTTTTGCAAGTGTTTTTTTTTTTTTAATTTTTTTTGAAAATAATTTGCGGCTGCAATTAAAAATCATTAAGCCAAATCAGCGCGGTCTGCCCGCCGGGCTCTCTAATTAAAGCTGATTGTGTTGATTCGGCTGCCGTATGCAGAGGGAAAATGGCTGAGAAAAATATAGGAAAATTATGCACAATCGCAGATGTGCATATATATGAATGCTGCAATTGTTTTTAATTGCCAGAGTGAAAGAGAGGTCGGATTGGGGGAGTGGAGTCCATAAGCCAAATTGTGTCAGACATAAATCTGTGACCATTAGCTTCTTCGACCATCTGCTCATTGGGATTGAGTTTTTTCCGTTTCGTTTGGGATTTATTTAACATTTCTGTTAGCGTTTCATTCACAATTTTTACGCGACTCCAAAAGACAAATACCAAATAGAAATACACACCAAAATACAAATATAAATAGGCAGCACCAAGCATTAATTATAGCCGTTTATAAGGAAAAATCGTTTAAAAGTTGTCATGCCCAAGCGTGGAGTGTGCAAACAACCACAGAGGCTTGGCAACAACCGCCACAAAAACCCGTTTACCTTCGCCATCATTCTTTTTTTTTTATTAGGAAAACAAACGATTTTGTTTTGACTTCAACTTTGGGTTAAAAGTCTTTTGGCTCCCTCGCCACAGCCTCTTTCTTTCTAGCCGATGATTAATTCATTTTGAACTGTGTATCCCATTTTTGGCATTGTTCAGAATTTTGGGATACAATTCCCACAAGGATTTGGAGAATATACATAAATTTTTGACCATGTTGCTCACACCTTGGCATAAATTCTTATTTCTAAAGAAACTGATTTGAATGATAGTAATTTGTTTTCTTGGAATACACGAAAGCTCAGAGCTTGATTCACATTCCGCATGACAAATCCGCAAAAACGAGTTGGAGACTTCTTTACTTTTTAATTTAGTTGAATCTCTAAATATTATCTAAACATTCATTTTCTCAAGCGCGCAACAAATGCCTTAAAAAGCTCTTAAACTTTCTTCGATTAACTGGGTGTTTTCAAGATTTTTGCCAATGATTGTATGTTAATATCTATACAAAACTGCTGTGTGGGCATGGGCCATTGGCAATCCATAAGTCATTGTTCATTGGAGGGCGTATGCAAAACGAAATGGGAAGAAAACAATTAATTGCTATTGATTTACGGGGCGTATGCTTGATTTATTTAGCAATCGCTTGACCAAAAAGCAGGCGGGCAATCATTTCTCTTTGTGTACTCGAATATATGGGCACTTCCAAAAAAAAGTCCACCAAGCCAAAAACCTTGAAACTTGAATAAAACATATTTCCACATGATTTGGCCCCGATATTAGTTTCTAATTAGTTGGATACTGAGCTTAACTACAAATTTGGAGTATAGTTTGATTATTTTTATGACAAACCCCACCAATATACGCAAAAATCAGTTTTTGGCTATTTTTTTGTTATTTTTTGGACCTGTCTTCTGTTGTTAATTTATCCTATAGGAATGCTAATATGTGACATTTTTCTGTACTGAATGCTTCATTCACATGCTAAACTATTAAGTTAAAAGCAAAACATCCAGCAATTGAGAGATAGAGGTAAAGAAATCCGCTTTACAAAACAGTCGGAAAAAATGTCCCGAGCGACATGTCCCGAGCGAATGTGGTTGAAACTGCATAAAAAAAAAACGGCAAAGAATTTTTGAGTGAAACCAAAAGCATTTCACAGCGACATGTTTGAACAACATTCTAAAAAAAATCGCATTCAAATATTCCATCAGAATTCGCTAATTTCTGGTGTTGTATGAACTTCCCCGAAATCCACTTCTATTTTTGTCCCGAGCGAATATGGCAGTTTTTTACCGATATCTTAAAAACTAAAAGTGGTACAAAATCAAGATTTTTACCAAAAATAGAGCTTGGGAAGAGTGAAAAGAAAAGCCCATAATTAAAATTAAAATCCATTGTTTTACAATTTTTTTTCAACTTTAAAGGTGTGCAAATGTCCCGAGCGACATTTTGGAAGTGCCCATATTTTATTTATTGCCCACATGCGAGCCCCGCACACAATAGAAGACCCGAAGCCAATAGATAATGATGACTTCATTGCCAATGTTGCAACATCATCAGCGAAATAATCACAGTAGCTATTGAAAGGAAGCTGAAAAGCCCGCAGGCGAAAAGTTTAAAATCCATGTGGGCTACTGGTTGGTTATTGATTTCTCGGCTGGTAAATACCTGGTAATAATGCTGCTGATGCTGTGTAGATTAAAATAATTACTAATGGTAGTAAACCAGCTAGTTTGGGCAATCAGATCTAAGATTCTGCTGAGCAAAGCTTTGTAAGTGAACTCAAGCTTTTGTTTTCTCAACTGTTGTCGTTGTTATCTTCGCTGTTTCTCTCTCGAAACCCGGCTAATTTATGCAGCGCTCTATGCTTTGCATTTCAAGCAGTTTCCTCCGCTCGATCACATGTCCACCAAACTGGTATATATGGTATATGGTATATAAGACAGTGTATACTGACTATGTAACCCGAACACCCGGATGCCTCTCTAATGCCAATTCGATTTGAGGCTAATGTAGATTGAGATACGATTTATGCAGATTATGCAAAGGGCGGTCCAAGCTAACCGGAGTGTAGGTGTCTTCTAAAGTCGCTTTGGTACTTCCCCTCTCCACAGAAGCCTCATTCACATCCACAGCATCCGGCTGCCCACGCACAAAAAATCTAAGAAAGAAAAAACTCAAAACTAGACAGACATTTTGTTTAGCATTTTGTTGTGCCAACTGTCCCATTTGCTCGGTTCGACTCACTCCTCCCTTTTGGATATTCCCTCCAGAGCCCACGCGGTTTACTTCTTTTTTTCAGTATTTTTTTTATCGCCTAGAAGTCGCGTCGCCTGGGCGTTTGTGATTTAATTAAAAATATGCGACACTTAATTAAAACGCATGCGACGCAAGAGACACTTGCAAATATTTAGAGAGACTGCAGCGCGTTTTATTAAGAATTTTGACAGCCTTTTGATTAAGAGCCCAGCCGCCTGAGGCACTTGGCAGGTTCGCCATAACGCCCACGATCTCTACGGAGATCTGGGCAATCTTATACATAGAGCATGGGAAATAACTGGTTGGTTAGCTGGCTGATTTATCGGGAGGCAAAAAACTGCCAGGCAGTTGGCCATTCATGCTGCTTACTACAGCTTACAGCTGCTGGCTAACAGCAAAAACATGTTTGTATTGGCTGTGACACGTTTTGAAAGTCAATTAAACGCTTGTAAAATGTAAAATGCATTTATGCAAAGCGAAACGAAACGCACTTCATACGAAACAATGGCGACTCCATCGTCACCCGATGATAAGTTACTTCTACAGTGACGCAACAGTGCGTTAACAGTGACGCAACAGTGGGCGGACGCTAGCGAGCGATCACTGTATCACCCTGTTTCGACCCCACAGAACCAGTTCTCAAGTGTTAATTACACAGAAATTTTTATCTAGCTGGATATCTAGCGGGGAATGTCGTCTAATCTAATGCCAATTCATTCAGTCCGTCGAAAAGGAAAGTTCCGTACTCCGTCATTTACTTTTAAATGCGCAAATGCCTTCATAAAATTTGGCAACCTACAAACAATTGCGGCAACTAAATTTAAATTGCCCCAAAAGAATTATAGCCCCAAGTAAACCGAGGCAAAGCAGGCCGATCCGATCTTAAAACGAGACAAACAAACAAACATCAGATGGTTGTATTTGTCTAAAAAAAAAACGCCAACGACGTCAGCAAGTCACAAGTAGAAGTCTCAGCGGACCGGGCAAATAAATCTGCCAATATAAATAAATCCGCTTTTGGCGGATAGATAGGAAAATCAAATGCCAACCAACCAATTCATTAGGACCGACAGAAATTATTATGGAAAATGCCGCCCACTTTTCCTCGAAATTTATAATAAATACCGGGGAATACAACATGCCGCACGGCCTACGTTGAACAATAAAACTTAACATTATTATATAAAATGTATAGCCCAAAAACAAGGCATGAAAATGAAAACAGACGCCCACAGTCTGAAGCGGCGGAAAACGTGCAGAAAAGCACAAATGCCACAAGTGGAATTCGGTTTTCCAGAGGTGACTAGAAAATGCTCTACTAATCTGAAGGAAATACAAGAATTAGCAACATTTTAGGAAATAAAGTTGTATTAAAGTCTAACGTATTTCCTAAAATGGTGAAAGAATTTAAAAATTTAACTTTTTTAAGAAAAATACTATTTAGTTGTTCTTCAATTCTTCCGTTAAGGTTTATGTCCTTGCTAGTGATCTTTCTTTCTTTGCTGTTATTTAAATGTAAATGTAAATAAATAAAAAAAACAACTTAAAAATGTTTTAAATTTCACTATTCCATTTAATAATGAATGCAATTGAAATTTAAACTTAAAGCTTTTTCAAATCTTCCAACGGAGGTTTGTGTCCTGGCTAAAGAATCTCTTCAGACGTCACAGGCTCTTTGTGTTTGTTGCTATTGCAGTTACTGTTGCCTTTGTTTAGATTAGAATACCGGAGCCGATGATGCACGAGCCATTCCATTGATGAGCTCACTCCAGCACCACCGCCATCAGGTGTGTGTTTTTCTACTGTGAGTACTACGAGTAGTAGATAGATTTGTGTATCTTTTCCGATCACATGACTGCGTGAGCACTTTCTGTTTTTCTTTCCACAGTTGTACTTCTCTCAAATGAACTTTTTAAAGAATTTATCAGTAAAGAACAAATATTTTCCAGATCTCAATTACTTCTAACATATTTTCCTGAGTAATTAGATTTTCTTATCTTAAATATTCATCTTGCAAATTGCGCTTAGTAAGAAACCTGAAAACGTGTTCTATCACTAATTGAAAGTGATTACCAGATTAGCTTTATCTACAACTAACCCCATTCGATAACGTACTTAATTTACTTTAACTGACCTTATTTGATAAGTTAGCTCTCTTGACTTTTTTTAGGACGTTTAAATAGCAGAAACTTTGCTCATTTAAGAAAAACAATTGCAATCAAAGCCGCTTACACTCGATTGTATATCGCCTTTTGTGTTCGAAATGCCCAATTTGGAAAGCGAATCCCCAAAGAGATTAACATTGACCCGTAATTACTTTATATGGATTGCAATTTTAATTAGACTCTCGACTTTGCACAGCTGCATCAGAGCCATAAAAAGTGGGCAGATCAAAACTGAGAGAAAAAAGAGAACAATCTCCGGTGGCTGTTCAAAGGTCTGTCAATTGAGATGGGTTTATAGTTTTGCAACGCACTGTCGGCCGCATGTGGGGAATATTTTATGGCATGATTCAGCTAACGATTTCCGCTGCCAACGCTCTCTCACATGGGTGCAGTATCCCCACCATCACCACCACCCAAGCGTTCGTTTATCATCATCATAGTCCCATAGTCACCACCATGATGATCAGATCTCCAATCTCCGAGAGCCGTGAGCTGTGGGCTGTGGGCGTGGGCCGCCTGCCGCCTCCCTGTCGAGATCGTGCCGCAAACATCGCATCAACTTCTGGCTGGCCGGGCTAAAAATATATATTCGATGGGCTTGCTCCACCCACAAGACTCGATGCAGAAAGCTACAGCCTTCAGCTTGAGCTCCCATCCCTTCCTCATTGGGTTTTCGGATTTTATTTTAAATGTGGCAGCACTAAACTATTTATATAAATTCTAAATTATCTAGTTTCCATTTTTTAAAGGTGAAACAAATCTTAATACATTTTTATATTTAAGAAAATTTAAGAATTTAAGAATAATAGTTTTTCTTCATCTTATTTTTTTCATCTTTTGAAAAACTTGAATTAAAGACCAAACTGTTTGATTTGTTCCCTAAATAGGATATCTCATAAAATAATACAAGAAATATCTTCAGTGGCATGTTTGGAATAATGTCAATTATGATTGGAATCAGCTTTTTCTTTCATTTTTGCCAATCGTTTATGATTGGAAATATTATTTTACGAGGCTGCATCTTTGTGCGTTCGAATGCCGGCCATATAGGGTCTGTGTTACCGAGACTTGCCGACTTCCCCTTCGTGTTTGAAGAGTTTCACATAAAAATGGTTGTTTATTGCAAGGCAGCAGCTAACAAACACAAGGCCAACCTGGAAATTGCTTTGTTCTGGGCCTTCCTTGGTTTTTTTTATTTGTTGCTTCTCCTCACTTTTCGGCTTTTGGCTGAGTGGCAAGCGCGTGCACTTGGCGCCAACTTGGAGCCGCCACATATTGCTGCCTTGGTTTTGCCCCTCGAGCCGAAGAAACCGAGGAAACAGCTAACCGAAACAGGCAACAATTTGATTTCGAAGCGCGACGTCTTCCCTCTCCCACCACTTTTCTCTCCTCTTTCCCGGCGGATGCCACTTGGTTGTCCGCGGTTCGTTTCATAATTTGGTTGGATTTTTTTTTAGTTCAGTCTGGTCTGGTAAGAAATTCATAATTTGTCTGCACCGCAACAGGCTACCGTGCTACGTGGTCATCGTTCTCTGCACCGAGAACAAAAACCGCTAAAATCAAGAAGAAAAGTTTCTGGTTTTGAGAGAATTTTTTTTAAATAAGCATTCTCAATTTCAGTAAAAGTGATCTTGTTTTCAAGTAGAATTATTCTCGAGCCAAATCAAGCGCACTTTACTCTTGATTTCAAGATTTGAGCACACTCAAAAAAGTGAGTAGAAAAAATACTGAAATCAAGAAGATTCGTTCTCAAGTTTTCTCAGTGTGTGTTCTCTGTGATTTTTGTTCCTCCCAAAGAAATAAGAAGCAACAGGTATTTGGCGAATAAAACTTGGCAGCGAATAAAACTATTTGGCTAGCTAAAAGCATATAGTTTTCAATGAATTTCTAACAATAGCTAAATATATCTGCACGTTTTGCATGCCAAAACCGAGACGAGATACAATTGGTGCGATAAAAACCGCCTGTGAAACGCGTGGCGACAGCGGCAAAAACAGCAGCTGTCGCTGGCTATTAAATTGTAATTAAATTATTATCTCGTCGCTGAGAGGGGCGTGGCTAACCCCAGATGCAGGCAACATCCGCCAATTTGTGGGCTTGACTTTTTGTATTTGCAACTACTGAAACTGAAAACTGCAAGCTGTGAATGGCATGCAGTTTCCATTGGGCATGTGTCACTTGTGTTTTTTGTAGCCTTGACAACACGCGACCTGTTCAAATATCTACTTATATATTCGCTAGGAATTCGCATCGTTAATCAACCGTATTGTATCTTTTGCGAGCATTTTAAGGCCTTATACCATTAATAGCTCCTAACTGCGATCTCGTTTCGCGTGTGAATGTTGTGGCTTTGATGGATGGCTGATGGTTTGGGGGTTCTCTTGTAACGAGCTCGTTTGAGCGTAAAAGCGTAAATAAGCGAATGGAATCCGAGAGTTTTGTTTTCCCAGAATTGCGAGCCAATAAACAATAATGGGAATCGGAAAACAATCCCAAGTAGTCAGCAAAACAGTACAGAGAGATCTGTATCCAGCAGAACCAACAGATCCAACAGATCCCCCCGAATGACACACATCCGTTTGGTGCCGAGCTTTACGACTTATAAATGGTCGATAAAAATGTCTAAAAATATGCTAAATACCACGGCGGGGTAAACAAATCACCTTTTGTGCCAGCCACGAAATCACCATAAAAAATATAGCACATTCGGTTTTTATGAATGAACTCAACTGCAAGCGGCTGAATGCAATTAAATGCGAAACGGAACGAAACGAAAAAGTATTGAGCAGGTCGGGGCACTCCAACTAGCCAGAGATCCAGCGATCCATGGGAAAGCCACCCACTCGACCGTAACTCATTCATCTAACGGCTGTCTCCCCCCCTGCGGAAAAACGCACTTAATGCTTTTCTCGATGGCTGTCGCAGGCGGCAAATGGCCGTAAAACTAGCACCCATCGCATAACGCCCACTCCATAACGGTCGAGCTATGTACTCCATGTACTCTGTGCTCAAAAGTTTGGTCAAGTGGCTGAGGCAGCTACCGAGCTACCAACATACCAAGCTACCAAACTACCGAGCAGAAACAGCAGCTTGTAATTAGTTGCAGATTTGCCAGCGACCTGAATCAATTGCCCGAGTTACCGTTAACCAGCTACTTGCTACTTTGAAGCCCGCAACTTGCCCACTCTTCATGCTCAAACGCATTTTCATGGTAGAGTTCCCGCATGCGGCTTATAATCGCGCAGTCAGGATAACTTATTCGTATGATTGATTTAGAGGAGTACCTAACATTAAAGTCGAAAAAAGAATGCTAACGGATGAGACTTTAGATAGATGAGTAACTCCTTTCTAAGTTATAAGGTAAAATTAAAGAGTTCCATATTTATTTTTAAATAGTTAATGAGTATATATTATTTATTTGTTTTTTACGAATATTTTTCAAACTAATCAAGAGGATTAAAGAGGTTATAATAAAATGATATGGTTGTATGCAACAAACTCAGCCGTTGATTAAAGCAATCATTAATGATTGCCATTGAAGGATTAGCCCCGCCTACTCATCAATTTTTAAGTGCACTTTAGTGAAAAATCTTTTGCAACCTACTAAAAGAAGTTTTGGAAAGTATTTAGGGGTCTTTAAGATACATTGTATAAAACATGTTTTAGTATCTGATTGAGAAGTTAGAGCCACTAAACAACATTGAAAGAGTCATTAAATAGGGGATATTTAATAATAGATTTGGAAATTTTATGATACTAGGAAAATGAAGAACCTTATACCCGACTCTACATTTTATCCATGGAAGATACTAATAAAAACTCTCTGTTTTTCCATTACAGCCCGTTCACTGACCTGCTACTGCGATGGTAGCTGTCCAGACAATGTGAGCAATGGAACCTGTGAGACGAGACCCGGTGGCAGTTGCTTCAGTGCCGTCCAGCAGCTGTACGATGAGACGACTGGGATGTACGAGGAGGAGCGCACCTTTGGCTGCATGCCCCCAGAAGACAACGGCGGTTTTCTAATGGTAAGTTATAAATTAAAAATCAATTAAACATTTTAATTAATAAAAATATCTTTACAGTGCAAAGTGGCCGCTGTACCTCACCTGCATGGCAAGAACATCGTGTGCTGCGACAAGGAGGACTTCTGCAACCGCGACCTCTATCCCACCTACACGCCCAAGCTGACCACACCGGCGCCCGATCTGCCCGTGAGCAGCGAATCGGTGCACACACTGGCCGTCTTCGCCTCCATCATCATCTCCCTGTCCGTGTTCATGCTGATCCTGGCCAGCCTGTGCCTCACCTACAAGCGGCGCGAGAAGCTGCGCAAGCAACCGCGTCTGATTAACTCCATGTGTCACACTCAATTGTCCCCGCTTTCCCAACTGGTGGAGCAGAGTTCGGGCTCCGGATCGGGACTGCCACTGCTGGTGCAGCGTACGATTGCCAAGCAGATTCAGATGGTGCGACTGGTGGGCAAGGGACGCTACGGCGAGGTCTGGCTGGCCAAGTGGCGCGACGAGCGGGTGGCCGTCAAGACCTTCTTCACCACCGAAGAGGCTTCCTGGTTCCGTGAGACGGAGATCTATCAAACGGTGCTGATGCGTCACGACAACATCCTCGGCTTCATTGCCGCCGACATCAAGGGCAACGGCAGCTGGACACAGATGCTGCTGATCACCGACTACCACGAGATGGGCAGCCTGCACGATTACCTCTCCATGTCGGTTATCAATCCGCAGAAGCTTCAGTTACTGGCCTTCTCGCTGGCCTCTGGTTTGGCCCACCTGCACGACGAGATCTTTGGAACGCCAGGCAAACCGGCTATTGCACATCGCGACATCAAGAGCAAGAATATACTGGTCAAACGGAACGGACAGTGCGCCATTGCTGATTTTGGACTGGCGGTGAAATACAACTCGGAACTGGATGTCATACACATTGCCCAGAATCCACGTGTCGGCACCCGGCGCTACATGGCTCCCGAGGTTTTGAGCCAACAGCTGGATCCCAAGCAGTTCGAGGAGTTCAAGCGGGCGGATATGTATTCAGTGGGCCTGGTGCTGTGGGAAATGGCACGTCGCTGCTACACACCGATATCGGGAACCAAGACGACCACCTGCGAGGATTACGCCCTGCCGTATCACGATGTTGTGCCCTCGGATCCCACCTTCGAGGATATGCATGCGGTGGTCTGCGTAAAGGGCTTCCGGCCGCCGATACCAACGCGCTGGCAGGAGGACGATGTACTGGCCACCGTCTCCAAAATCATGCTAGAGTGCTGGCACCCGAATCCCACCGTCCGACTGACGGCCCTGCGCGTCAAGAAGACGCTGGGGCGGCTGGAAACAGACTGTCTGATCGATGTGCCCATAAAGATAGTCTAGGCAGCAGCATAGTATCGTTTTAGGTTTGACCTAAGTTGCATTTAGTTTTCTGTTTTTCTGTATCTTTATAAATAGTTAGGTTCTAATCATAAGTTGCCTGTACTTGAGCGGAGCAAAGCAGAGGATCCTTCAGAGGTGCCTACATTATAGGGTTACTTTAATCGCCGCACTGATTGTAAGCTAGAGGATTTAGATTTAGCGCTACTACTTAAGCTAACAGGAGCTAGTTTCTAAGGCCCCCTGCAAAAATCTTTGGTTAGAAAAATGCTTTAACTATTTGAGAAATATAGAGAGTATGTATGATGTACATAAAGTATGAGAACAAAAAAGAAATCAATCAGAATCGAAATTTACATGTAACATACTTTAACTTTTTGTGCCAGCTTTTGTATGCTTTAACTTTACGATTTAAGATCCCCATGCTTCTTCGACCCCCTCAGCATACAACATATATATGTATTTATGTGTTATGTTTGTATCTAGTGTTTAGGTAAAAACTTTGCAGACTTTCGTGCAAGTAAATGCTGCCTTTTGTAAAATCCACGGAATTAGTTGCCTTAAGACAGAGCGTAAAGACAGGAGCCTTCCTCCCACTCTATAAGTAGCACATATTTATATGTATATCCAGAGATATATTAAGGACTATCGAGAAGTGCACTTGTGTCGGCTCTTTTGTTTTGTGTAAATAGCAAAGATGTTTATAGGCCGCTAACCATACAGATATATAGTATATATATTATATATTATCGTTATAAGCGATTCTGTAAATACTATATATGTATCTTTAACTGTAACCGTTTAACTTATCTCTTATCGTTCTTATTATATAAAAAGTAACCTTGCTTAAGCTAGATGTTAGGCTAGATTTGTAAGAGCAAAAAGTAAACTATGTGAACTAGATGGATATGTATCTTTCAGTTTTTTTTCTGTTTCATTATTACTGCGCGCAGACCACAAGAACTAGAGTTTGTATTAAAGCGTTTAGTTAATTTATTTAAAAATAATAAAAAATTATTATTAAACACAAAAGCTTGATTTTTTGGTTGGATTTTTTTGTTTTGTCAGCACACACGATTGCTCCTCTACTCGCCCGCCATCATCTCCATGAATTCTGTAATAGAAAATTTTAATATTTATATATTAATTTTTTAAAAATAACTGGGATAACTAACCATCAAAGTCCACGGTACCGGAGCCATCAGTATCGATCTCAGCAATGATTCCATCCAGATCGCTGGAGGAGAGCTTGTCGTCGAGGGCGGCGAGAATTTCCTTGAGCGTTGAGGTGGTGATGTAACCATTGCCCTCGCGATCGTACAGACGGAAGGCCTCCTTCAGCTCCTTCTGAATGGCCTCGGCGTCCTCCTCCTCCAGGAAATGGGCGGCGATGTTGCAGAAGCCATCGAAGTTCACCTTGCCGGTGTCCTCGGGATCATTGTCGTCGATCAGAGCCTGCAGTTCGCTCTCCTCGAACATCTGGCCCATGCTATTGAGGATCGTCTTCAGGCGCAGCGTCTCGATGAAGCCCGTCTTTTGTGTGTCGAACATTTGGAATGCCTTGCGCATGATGTCCATTTTCTCATCGTCCTCCTAAAAGGGGGTTATCCAAATAGAAATTAGCCATCACATCACATCATAAACGATTGCACAATCTATGCCCAGAAGAAACTACACCCGATAGATACCATTTTGTATCTGTTGTGACGACAATTTGCGAGCGAGCGATGGTATTCCAATCTCCAATGCGTTCCAACTGCGTTGGCCTGCGGGCGCGCACTAAACCGATCGCCTGGCCAAGATCATTATTTATAAACAACAAATTTCGCTTAGTGGAAGCGTCACTCATACGCAGCGTTGTCGGCAGAGGAGCAGAGCATCCCATCCATGGGTTATTGTTGGTTTGGCTTTTCGGCAAAGCACTTTATTAACAGCCATTGGAATGTGAACTGAGGTGGAGGTGGCTGTGAAGGTGGAGATGGAGGCGGATGCGGAGACTGATTCTGGCCAGACGCTGATCTAAATCAGATCAAAGTGTTACAGGTGCACTGCCTGTTCTCTTGGTTCTGTTGGGTTGGGTTATTGGTTGGGGGCCTTAAGGTCGTTCGTCGGCCGAACGGCGACGTCATCTCCATCATCTTTTGGCGCTGGCAGCCGGAAAAACGAGCGCACAGCGCACGCCACAATTATGCAAAGAGCAGAGGAGCAGCAACAGCAGATACAGATACATTATACAGATATAGGTACACCCTCGCATCCATATCTCTTCATAAGTACATACATATATAGGCGGCCTGGTCGGTCACTCAGTCAGTCACTAAAAATCGACTATAAACGTCTTCACAATCAGTCACAAAATCAGCGCGATTTTCTCACGGTAATTGTATTTTTAGTACTTTATAGCAATTTTTGTCCATATGATCATGAGTGTGGGCCAGATGCCGATGGTTGCTGCTGGTAGTCCACAGCCGATTCCACACAGGCTCTTTGCGGCTAGCTGACTACCAGTAGGTGACTACTAGTGCTGCGGTTAGCCACACACCCATCCGAACCTCCTCCTCCTCCCCCTTCACTCTTTGCAAAAATGTTGATTTGGTTTTATATTTTTGCTTTAAAACAAACAAACAGGCATTCAGGCGGGCAAATGGACATCAAGCAAGATGGACAGGCCAGTTGGAATGGGGAGAGGGGTTCTTGTTTTTAGGAATGGGTTCGGTTTTTGGATTCGGACGGGGTAACCTTCCTGCGGCATTTTTTGGCAAAGGCAATGGCAGGCAGTACTAGCTTTGATGGTCATTTGAGTTTTATTATTTATGACAAAACGAGAAACACTTTTGGAATGTCCCACCATGCATAGGTTGGGATGGTATAATGGGGTATAAGGTATAAGGGGTTCCTGAGTTCCTCTAGAGAGTGCACTCACACACCGACACCTCGATTGTTTTTGCATAATTTCGTTTTCCCCTGTATAAATAGCACGAGTGTTGGCCACACTCGTGGCATAAGTTCTAATTCGGACGCTGACAGTTTGGTGGCATGAAATTTAAGGCTAGATTTACGACGTAATTACCACTGCAAATTGTACTGGCCAGGAGCGAAGTCAATGCTACTGGGGCGAAACGCTAATTATGATCTTTAAACATATTTTTGCTCTTATAAAAAATTTGTTTAAGAGTTATCTAAAATCTGAAAATAGTGCAAAAGTACTTAGCGTTTTACTTGTTTTTTAAAAATGACTAAAAACCTGGATTTTTGCTAAAAATATGATTCAAAAAAATTTTTTTTTGTTATAACTTGGCCAAAAATGATACAAAATCCAAAAATTTAAGTTTTTTATAATGCTTATAATCCAACATTTTGATTCCTATCAGTTTTCAGTTCATTTAAAAAACTAAATATATTGTTAAATTTTCCCATTTTTAGATTTCATGATTTTTTGCACAAAAAGGCCAAAATTAAATATTCTAATTACATATTTACATTGATTTCGCTAAACATTTTTGTTTTCTTTGATTTTTTTTTAGCGCCCCACGTTGGGCGCCAACTTGCAAAAACTTTTGCAATTATAAAAGCTTTCCGGTCTCCTTTCCGGCCGAACGAAACGAAATTGATTAAGGCCACCTAGAGCGTTTAAAGTAAAAACTAAAATTAGAAGGGATTTTATAGGAATAGGGAAATGATGAACAAGTTGTGGTCTTTCCTTTTTTTGTTAGGTAAGTGCTGCGCCCTTCATAAAAACTTAGCACAGTAACAATCCTTTTCTTAGGCTTTTCAATTCTTATGATTGTGGCTGGCTTAGAAGATGAGGAATCGAACTGCTTTGCCCTGCGTGACGAAGCGTGTCCCAATGCCAACATTACCTTTTGGCTCTACACGTAAGAGCGATAAGAAAGGTTATTAATAGGTTACTCTGATTTATCCGTTGAAACCCACAGAAAAGAAAAACCGGAGGGATTGGAGATCTCACCATTTAGCATTCCCGTACTTGAATTTCTACCCATGAAATCGCTCAAGGTGCTGATCCATGGATTCAATGGTCACCGCAACTATACGCCCAACGTCCAGTTACGTCCTCGATTTATCAAGCTGGATATAAATGTGATATCCTTGGACTTTCAAAAACTGGCTAATGAACCCTGCTACTCGGAGGCAGTTCACAATGCCAAGTACGTGGGTCGCTGTATTGCCCAATTGCTGCGATTGCTACTCGAAAGCAAATTGGTCGCGAATAAGGATGTGCATCTTATCGGTTTGGGTTTGGGTGCCCATGTGGCGGGATTCGTGGGCCAGTTTATGCCGGAACATAAGTTGGAACATATCACTGCCCTCGATCCGGCCAAACCTCTTTACTTGGTCAACGATACGGCCCAGAAACTTGATCCCACTGATGCCAAATTCGTGGACGTTGTGCACACGGATGTGCTGATGCTCGGCCTTCTGGAGGCAGTGGGCCACGTGGACTTCTACTTGAACATGGGCGTAGAGCAACCTAATTGTGGGCCGGTGAATCAAAGTAAGTCCAAGTAATTCACTAGGTCGTATGTTTCTTTTCCTACTTTTTATTTTCCAGTGGAAACCCATTTTTGTTACCATAACCGAGCCGCTGATTACTACGCCGAATCCATTTCGTCAAATGCCGGCTTTTATGGCTTCTACTGTCCCAACTACAAGAGTTTTGCGACAGGGGCCTGTGTTCCCAAGAAGGATATAGAACCGATGGGTTTCTACGCTCATCCAGAGTAAGTTGAATAACCAAGTTTTCGAAAGATTTTCGTGATGGAACCTAACTTATTTCAGAGCCAGGGGCAGGTATTTTCTGGAGACCAATAATGGACCGCCTTATGCAAAGGGGACAAACTATAAGAATATTAATCGTCAGCTCAAAGGTCGCACTTTCATGAACGATGAACTCATAGACCAACTCTTTGAAAACAAAGCTGATGCTTAGAAATATGGGTTACTAAAATGTGATTAACCAATCCAATAACCTATTTTAAATAAATAAATTGGAAAATATGTTTTTTGCTGTTAGGAAAAATCTTTTTACAAGTTTAGCAATGATTGACATTTCAGTATTTGACCCTGTTTTCTTATTTTTTGTTGTTAACCCCTTCAAAAAAACTTATTTTTGTGCCTAATCTTAATTTTCAAGTGAAATACTGTCGACATACACACATGTTTTGGCTGGTTTTTTGCCCACCTTTGCAATCAACAGGAGGAGCACCTCCGCCAGCCATGTCAACAACTCGTTTAGCCAGGTGACAGATGCCAAGAAAAAGAATGTGCATGAAAATAAAAAGTATACGGGGAAAGCAATTTCACGCGCCTTTGGCTTTTCATTTGAAACGAAACATAATGGAATTTAGTCGGTTGCGAGGGGCGGCAAATGAAGTCAAACTAACTGAAACAAACGAAATGCAAGGAAACTAGCAGGCAAACAAGTGTTTGCATTCCGTCGCCAAGAAGCGACGACAGACTCCAAATCAAAACAGGCGGCGGAGTTTGATCGATAAAAGTCAAACGGAACGCCCAAAACTTGGGGCTAATCAGAAACGGTGTGAATAGTAAGTCGGTAGTTAGTTAGCTGTGGAGTCCTCAACAGAACGGTCGATCGATTGCGATGGAGGAGCTGCAGGATGCCAGCATCCATCACATGACCGCCAAGGTAATCGCGGCCATCAAGAACACAAAGAGCTATGAGCCCATCTACAAGGAGCTGCAGAAGTTGGTCTGCAATCCCAGCGTGGACACCCACGACATGCGCAACACCCTGGAGGATGCCATCAAGAGCGCCGGCTTGGAGACGGAGATCCGGAACATTGTCTACAATCTGGTGCGGAGTCGCTTGGCCAAACCCGATGACAAGTCCCTGGCGAATAAGCAGGGAGCGGTGGGTATTATTGTTAGCCTTAATAAAACAGTCCTTTAATACGTTTAGAAATAGTTTCTTTAACAAACCGATGTTTAAGGTCCGTTTTCTAATCCACCGGTTAAACTGCAAGTAGGTTTCATTTGATTAGATCTTATCTTTCTGTTTAAACCACATTTCACCTTTCGAACCTTATTAAAACATTCATTTATTTGTTCAGAATGAGTTTGAGTAAAACAAACTAAAATTTAAGGTCCGTTTTCTAATCCACCGGTTAAACAAAAAGTAGGTTTAATATGATTAGATCTTACCTTTTTGTTTGAAACACATATCATTTTACGAACATTAATATAACAGTCATCTATTTGTTCAGAAAAAGTTTCTTTAACAAACTTAGGTTTAAGGTCCGTTTTCTAATTCACCGGTTAAACTAAAATTAGGTTTCATTTGATTATATTTTACCGTTCTGTTCAACCCACATATCACCTTACAAAGGTATTCTTTTCTATACCTATCATTCCAACATTCCGATTTTTACCCAAAACAAGTTACAATTCTGTTCTTTAAGTTCAACCTTTATAATAAAATAAGAGAAATAAAATGATGATTTCATCAGAAACCTCTCAAAGTGGAGCAAATATGGAGCTTTCAACCAGCTCTTTAACTTTATGCACTTTAGTATGTAGTCTTTGGGCAAGGAAATTTAAATTAATTATTAATTTACTTATTTTTCTCATAGAAACCCACCGTTAGTGATCCTCTTGGCTATTTAAAAAGGGCCGGAGTTCTTTGGGATCGAAGGGTTAGAAAGAGCTTGAATGCCATGTGTACAGAGCTGAAGGTTCCACTGCATGGACAACCGAGGATCAGTGCCGATCGAGAGGACTTTATGGCCAAGTGGAACGAACTGAGCAACTATAATATGGGTGGGTAACTTCGAGATTTCCAAACTGACATCACACTTAAGGTCGAAACCCTAGATCTGGCCAACTATAGACCGGTTTACGCACCCAAAGATCTACTGGAGGTGCTACTCTCGCTGAAAGGACCCGCCAAAACCACCGAGAATACAGAGTGAGCCTTGTAATCCATTAGCAATTAAATATTAAAATACTTTATAATATTTTTTAACCAGTCAAATACCACAGTGGGAGTTCTCGCACATTGCCTTGCCCGTGAAGAACTTGTTTGAGCTACGTGCCCATTATGCGGATCTCCTACGAAGTGATGGCTACTTGGGAGTGCCCGATCTCACGGTCCAATGTCAGCGGATTCTGGAGGGGAGGCATGCACCCATGTGTCAGCAGTTCCTGAAGAAGGGTTGCACCCCGGCACCCTATAGAGGAGCTCTTTGGGCCTCTGTACTAGACAGCAAGTTGCACGACTATGTAATGGAATCAATTAACCCTCGGTTAACCCTTTGCTAAATTTTTGATATATATAATCCCTTATAGGACATTGATTACTGGCAGAAGCTGCGCAATGCTGTCTGGACCACCGATCATATCGTAGACAAACTGGTCTTCAAGGATATCCAGTTAACTGCCTCCAATGACGACCAGTACTTTGTGTTCGAGGACGTACTGTACCAGGTGCTGCTCTGCTTCTCCCGAGACACGGACATCGGTGGCTGTGTGGAGTACGAGACCTTTCCGGTGAAGGGCAAGACGTACGAGGGTCCGCCCTCGGGCGTGGTGCCCTTCCATGGCATCTGCATGTTCGCCGCCCCCTTCTGCTATCTCTACGACTCGCCGGTGAATCTGTACTACACATTTAGGGCCTTCTACATCCGCTACTGCCATCGCTTGACCACGATCAATACTCATCCGCAGGGTATCGTGAGTTTGTGCCTGCTGTTCGAGAAGCTCTTGCAGACCTACGAACCGCAGTTGTGGTCTCATTTCCGGGAGCTGCAGATTCAGCCGTAAGTTGGAATGGTGGGAGGTTCTTATTTACCTAATATATCTACCCAATAGTCTAAGGGTCGTCTTCAAGTGGCTGATGCGCGCTTTTTCCGGACATTTACCACCCGACCAACTGCTGGTTCTCTGGGATCTGGTAAGTAACTTTGAAACCTATCTTTATCCTTCCTTGGTTTTGATAACCCACTTTCCCTCCCAGATCCTTGGCTTCGATAGCCTGGAGATCCTGCCGCTATTCGCCATCATTATCCTGAGTTTCAGAAAAGAGAGCATCATGCAGGTGGCCTCCTTAGACAGCATCGAAGCCATTCTGGCGGATCTGTCCTCTATAAAGGTGCTGCCCCTAGTTCAATTAGCCCTCAGTCGGGACTAAAAGTGTAATACTAGTCAAGTTACCAAATTAAAGTATTAAAAGTGTTGAAAAAATAAAATAATATTAGCTTTACAAAGTATATTTGATAAGATACAAAGCAGCAATGAGGTATTTGTCTATTTGCGATCCACAAAGTCCAGCCAAACGCCCCCTTTCAAGGCAGCCATAAAATATGTGTCATCAAACTGATTATCCGTGCGTGTTTTGGGATTGACCTTGATGTCAAAGTTCCGCAAGATCTCCACCAGGGCGGCTTTAACTTGGGTGAGTGCGAACCGCATGCCTAGAATTACAGATTGTTTTTTAAAGATTTCCCTTTTCACCTTTGGCTAGGTAACCCACCTGGACAAATACGCGGTCCATCGCCGAAACCAAAGTAAACACCCTGATCTCGGTACTTCTTGGCTCCGCCATTGACGTCCAGGAATCGCTGGGGCTTGAAGGACTGCGGATCCTCGTAGTACTGAGGATCGTAATGGAAGGCGTTGGCTGGAATAATGACCACATCACCCGGATAAACCTTAACGCCTACTCCATTTTTGTTTAGGAACTCGTAGGGCTTAGTGACCACCTTGCGGGCAGCCGTCAGGGGAGAGAAAAGTCGTAGGGTTTCTGCAAGTAAATAAACCTTTTTAGTAAGTTCATATATGAACCCCCTATGAGAATCCCAACTTACCATTAATGCAGGCCTCAATAAAAGGTAGTTCACTCAACTGTTCAAAGGTCAACTCCGCAGTTCCTATTTCCTCCCTTAACTTCCTCTGCTCCTCAGGATTGCGTCCCAGGAGTAGCAAAGCATGGGTCAGCACCTGAGCGGTGGTCTCAAATCCATCGGTGAGGAAGGTCATGGTATGTGAGGTCAACTCCACGGCGTCCAGTCCCTTCTTCTCCTGCAACTGCAGCATGTAGTTGAGGAAGTCGTCGCGCTGTTGTCCCGGATTCTCCCGCCTCACTTGGATGCACTTCCTCATGATATCGAAGAAGAACTCCTCCACGTCCTTGGCGAACAGACCAACGCTGTAGAAGTTTCGGATCGGTGGCCATAGATTGGCCACCACTGTGTACAAGATGAATCCAAAGGACTGCTCAAAGACTCGCTTAATCATTCCCACGAGAGGTGTGGGATTATCAGTGAAACTCTGGGCGGAGATACCCAAAACACAATCAGAAACCACTTCGGTGGTATAGTGCAAGCACAATTCCTTGGTATTCAAACCATCCGAGGAGGCCATTCGTTGCTGTCGTTTAATGTAATCAGCAAAGGATTTACAAACGCGTTGCGAAACAGGATAGGAAGCTTTGACCTTGGGGGATAGATAGATAAAATCCTTCAAATGAGATAATAATAATAACCTTACCCTATTTGCCGAAAGTCCGGGTGTAACCTCCGCGCGTCTTTCCTTCCAGGATTCACCTGTCAATATGAACGGGTTGTTGGCCAGAATCTTGTCCACCTTTTTGCTAGTCTGTTGGTCAGGTTATATAAAAATCCAATCTCAAGATCAGAACTTAATCATTCCCACTTACAAACTTGGACATCTCATTGTCGTGGAAGCTGCGAAAATCGCTAACGAAAATTTTGTGAGCATATTCCGGACTTGTGACCAAAAGTTGTGGCATTCTAGTTTGGAATACCCCCACAATGCTATCGGTGTTTTTGTACTGTCTGAAAATGCAATCAGTAAAAAGTTAACTAGCTCTACTATCTTATATTTAACAACCCCTTACTCGTATATCTCATCGATGTCGTAGACCACGTTGCGCTTCTGGGTAAAAACGCTGGGGAAACTGCCCACGAAAGGCCATGATTTGGCCGAGGGAATGCCTCGCTTCTTCCAGTAGTTAAAGTTCCAGATCAGAAAGACATAGATCAAGGCCAGAAAGGCCGCGATTACGAAAAGAACCGTCGAAACACAGGGACACATGGCACAACCGGTCGCGAACGCGGATGGAAACCAACTGAGTCGCTCAATTGGGCAAGCTCAGTTATTTAAATTAAACTTGATATCAGTCAAGTGAATGGCCAATGGCAGGCAGATGGATTCACCCAGTCAACAAATTGATCAAATTGCCTACACCACCACATCTAATGGTTGCCATAAATAGCACTGCTTTTGACTCGGCGATAAGAACTGATTGTGTTATCAAGATCAAGGGCAGAACAACTAAGGGGGTCGCTAAGCTCAATTTAAAGGTGATAAAAGTGTAATTTAAACATACAGATGAGCTGTTTTTAAAGTGATTAATAGTAAAATATAAATTTTTACATCTTTGGCGAGTTTAAACAGAGATTAAAAGCTAATATAAACAGTTGAGTTTCTTATCACTTTTAGAAGATTGGGTGATAACGGAAAAATAATGTAATTTCATGAAATGTTGTGACACTATCAACCACTTGACAGGAATTGGTAAAACTTGTTAAATTATTGTAAAATGTTGAAGCGGGTTCACCCTGAAAATTTATATTATTTTGGTTTTGCAATGCACCTTAATAACAAAGATTGTATTATCAATAAAAGTACTTATTGGAATTTTTTGTAAGTTTTTGTTTAATTGGCTTACTATCTTATCAACGATCTTAGTTATATCGATTGAGGAACTTCAACCGATTTATTATCGCTCCTTAAAGTCTAAGTAAATACCACCTTTCAAAGTGGCCATGAAAAATGTATCATCTAGTCGATCATCCGATCGGGTCTTGGGATTAACACTAATGTCGAAATTTCGTACGATTTCCACTAGAGCTGCCTTAAGTTGAGTGAGAGCAAATCGAATGCCTATTAAGGAAAGATGATTGTTTTAGTTATCAGTTCTTTTTTGATAAGGGTATAAAATAACCAACCTGGACAGATGCGCGGTCCATTGCCGAAGGGAAGATATACTCCCTGATCCCGATACTTTTTTACACCGCCATTGACTTCTAGGAATCGCTCCGGCTTAAAAGCCTGTGGATTATCATAATACTGTGGATCGTGGTGCAGTGCTTTCACTGGAATGATGATCACATCCCCAGGATTCACTCGCAAGGTAACACCATTCTTGTTCACAAAGTCGTAGGGCTCGGTTACCAGTTTTCGGGCCGCCACTTGCGGTGAAAACAATCGCAGGGTTTCTGTGAATCATAATATTGTTATATATGATTTTCTGTAATTTAATCAAAGGTATCTCACCATGAATGCAGGCCTCTAAATAGGGCAGTTCGGTCAACTGTTCAAAGGTTAGTTCTTTACTGCCAATCTCCTGCCTCACCTTTTGCAGGTCCTCGGGATGACGTCCCAGCATCAATAGGGTATGGGATAGCACCAGAGCAGTGGTCTCAAAACCATCAGTAAGAAAAGTCATCGTATGAGCAGTTAGCTCGGCCGCATCCAGACCCTTCTTCTCCTGCAAGTTCAGCATATAGTTGAGGAAATCATCTCGCTGCTGTTCCGGTTTCTCCTGCCTCAATTTAATGCATCGCCTCATGATGTCGAAGAAGAAGTCTTCTGCTTCCTTGGTGAAGAAGGGAACGCTGTAGAACCGGCGAATCGGTGGCCAGATGTTGACCAACACGCTGTAGAGGATGAAGCCGAAGGACGAGTTGAACACTCGCTGGATCATTCCGACCAGAGGAGTTGGGTTGTCCGTGAAGCTCTGCGCTGAGATCCCGAGGACACTATCCGAAACCACTTCGGTGGTGAAGCAGAGGGACAGTTCCATTGCATCCAAACCCTGGGAGGTGGCCAACTTTTGCTGACGCCTGATATAATCCACAAACTTTTTGCACACACTCTGCGACACTGGATATACGGCCTTGACCTAACAATATAATCAATATAATACGATATAATATTTATTTGGAGCCAAAGAAGGATGAATCTTACTCGATTGGGAGATAGTCCTGGCGTGATTTCCGCCCTTCTTTCCTTCCACTCCTCGCCTTTTAGAACGAATGGATTGTTGCCCAGAATCTTGTCCACACTTTTGTCTACCTGTTGTATAAAATGAATTCCTTAACTGTTCTCCAATAGTCCGTTTCTATTTACCGAATTCCCCCTTTCATTGTCATGGAAACTGCGAAAATCGCCGGCGTAAATCTTGCTTATATATTCCGGGCACAAAACAAGCAGCTGGGGACGTCGTGTGGTAAACACCCCCACTATTTTTTCCGTTTCCTTGTATTGCCTAGGGGATGACGTCACTTTATAACAGGTTTGGGCTTAGAAAAATTCGTATCTTTTTGCACATACTGATAGATATCATCGATGTCGTAGGCAACGTTGCGCTTCTTGGTGAACATGCTGGGAAAACTGCCGACGAATGGAAATGTGGTAGCTGTCTGGATGCCTCGCTTCCTCCAATAGTCAAAGTTCCAGGTGAGGAATATGTAGACCAGGGCCAAAAACCCTGCTATAAAGAGCAGCGTACAGCAGATGGGACACATGGCACAACCGTTCTATAAGGCAGTCGGAACCTTACTGAGCTGAACCGACTTTCAACGTTAATTGAATTGGAACTAAAGTGAACTGATAAATGCGCAGCCATGTTTGAACTTTTATTTATCTGTTTGTCATGTTTGGAATCGTTTGAGCAGAACTTAAATATTTTAAAATTCCAATTAAATCTTATGTTTTTGCTTTGAACGCAAATGATTACACTGTGCAACAAAATTAATGTTTTTTAAGTTAAACTGCGTTTCCAAAAAGTTTACCGACGCAAGGATTCTTAGCACAAGGACCTCAAAGTTCGAAAAATGCTGAAATTGGCCAACTTTCCGGAGGTCGAGGTCTCAGAGGTCAACGGATTCATTGTTTGTTTTGATGTTTAAGTTTTTCAAAAGATACACTCTTTATCTTTCAAACCCCAGTCTTATAATATTTTTAGGATTTTTTTTAAGGGACAAAAAATAAAAGAAAACATAGTCATAAAACGCAAAACAATACAGCTGAGGTCAAAATATTAACAGTGTTCCCGCCTTTCGTTTTTAAAGGTTTTCTTTTTTCTTTATTTTTGTTTCGGTTTCATTTACATGTTGCTAAGCATTTTGTTGCTCAACATTTTTTTCGTAATCATGTTTCCAGCAACATGTTCGTTGCAGCCGGCTTGTGTCTTTGCTAAAAAACAAAACCGGTTTGTGTATTTACTAAACGCTCGGCGCACATAACTCATACGCAACGTGGGCCACCAATTCTCCTTTCCTTTATCATTTTCTTTGTTGCCAAAGGCAAGCATTTGTTTTCGTTATAAAACTCTGGAATGGGTCAACGAGTTCAGATAATCTTCAAAGCGTTATTTTCAACAGCATTACTAACAGTATTTTTTTACAATTCTCCAAATAGTATTTTCTATTAATAAAGCTTCTTGCGGCTTTTTTTAAAACGAGTACTTAAAATTTAAATGTAAATCTAAAGCTCCTTAAAGTCCAAATAAATGCCACCCTTCAAAGTGGCCATGAAGAAGGTGTCATCTATCTGGTTATCCGAACGGGTCTTGGGATTAACCTTGATCTCAAAGTTACGTAAGATTTCCACCAGTGCTGCTTTCAGTTGAGTCAGTGCAAATCGCATGCCTGAAAAAATTAATTTTTTTTCTTCAGTTATACAGTTTTTTTTGTCTCTATAAGACCACCAACCTGGACAGTGTCGCGGTCCATCGCCAAATGCCAGATAAACACCCCTGTCCCGATAATTCTTCATACCCCCGTTGATCTCTAGGAACCGCTCCGGCTTGAATGTCATCGGATCCTCATAGTACTGAGGATCATGATGGATGGCTTTTACGGGTATGGTGACCACGTCACCGGGATTCAAACGCAGAGTAACTCCATTCTTGTTCTCAAAGTCGTAGGGCTCGGTTACCAATTTACGGGCCGCCACTTGCGGTGAAAACAAACGCAATGTTTCTGGAAAATAATTTTATAAATTACTGAGATTATAGTTATGATTAATTTGGGGCTTAAAAAGATTCACTCACCATAGATACAGGCATCTAGATAGGGCAGTTCGGACATTTGATCAAAAGTCAACTCTTCTTTGCCAATTTCCTCCCTTAGCTTTTGTTGCTCTTGGGGATTTCTACCCAGCATCAGCATAATGTGAGCCAAAACCAAGGCCGTGGTCTCGAATCCATCAAGAATAAATGTCATCGTGTTTATAAGTATGTTTTCCGTGGGCAGACCCTTCTTCTCCTGCAATTGCAGCATATAGTTGAGGAAATCATCCCGCTGTTGCGCCGGCTTCTCCTGCCTCAAGGTGATGCATCGCCTGATGATGTCCAGAAAGAACTGCTCCGTTTCCTTGTTGAAAAAGGGCACACTGTAGAACTGGCGAACCTTTTGCCACAAGTTGGTCACAACGCTGTAGAAGATGAACTCGAAGGAGGTGTTGAACACCCGCTTGATCATTTTCAACAGCGGGGTCGGGGTGTCCGTGAAGCTCTGGGCCGAAACGCCCAGTCCGCAATCGGAAACCACTTCGGTGGTGTAGCAGAGGGACAGATCCATAGCATCCAGTCCCTGGGAGGTGGCCATTCCCTGCTGCCGCCTGATGTACTCCACAAACTTTTTGCACACACTTTGGGAAACTGGAAATACGGCCTTTACCTTTTGGTTTGGAATTATTAATAATATAATTATTTTATTATTTTGAAATAATTATATATATTCCTACTCGGTTAGGTGACAATGCTGGCATGATCTCCGCCCTTCTCTCCTTCCATTCATCCCCAGTCAAGACGAAAGGATTGTTGCCCAGAATCATGTCCGTCTTTTTATTCACCTGTTGAGGAATGGTGAAATTCAGCCACTAATCATCTTCATCTAATCAGTTTCTACTTACAAAATTGCGCCATTCGTTGTTATGAAAGCTACGAAAGTCGGTTGCATAAATCTTGTGTATATATTCCGGACACATAACCAACAACTGGGGAACTCGGGTGGTGAACACGCCCACCATGTTTTCCGTGTCCTTGTACTTCCTGTTTGAATTAAAATGTATTACTTTAGTTTTTGAAGCCATTAACTAATATTCTTTAACCAGGTTTTTTTTAGAATCATCAAGGAATTCTAAAAATTATCAAATTTCATTTCACCACATAAAATTAAACCAGTTTTCGCACTTTTAGATTTTTGTTTCATACGCCACATGGCATGTGTGCCCAATTAAGTAGGCAACATTTCTTCTAACGAAGCACAGAGTTAAGATTATCTGATTTAAGAGGCACTTTGTACAGAGATTTTTTTAGTTTTCATAAATTTAAGGAAGAAGTATTTAATATGGCTTTCACAATTGGTTTCTTCACATAACAATATATTCATATATTGTTCATTTTTCCGCACATACTCGTAGATATCATCAATATCATAGGCAATGTTCCGTTTCCTGGTGAAAATGCTCGGAAAACTGCCGAAAAATGGCCATGTTGTGGCTGTCTGGATGCCTCGCTTCCTCCAATAGTTGAAATTCCAGGTAAGGAAGACGTAGAACAGGACCAAAAAGCTGGCCAGGAATAAGAGAAATGCAGTAATCGGACCCATGTCACAACGTCTCGCGATCTTAGACAGAACTCAACTCCGTGTCGGTTGAGCCATTTCATTTATTTCAAATCGGTCTAATTATCATACGCGCTGGTAATCTTATCTTCATTTTAAAATAAATATATCTTTCCAAAAAATTTGCGATTATCGAATATGAAGGTTGCTCATAGTTTCCGCTTGCAATCTAATCATTTTCGCATTTATATGTTTATGCTTATTTATATGTTTATATGTAGCTGTACGCATTATCATCGCCAAAAAGGCACGTGGAATTGGGTACAATGGATTGTCGGTATCGATTAAGGAACTTCCTTTATTGTTATGTAAATTGGGGAATTTCGTATTTTCCAGTTTGAATCTTATCTTCTTTAAAAGTCTGTAGGCGAAGTTTATACACCCTCACAGTTAAATAATGTCATGAGTAAAATATAGACGACTTTAAAAAACGTTTTAACATCAACAAAAAATATTTCGACCTGCCACCTTTTTAGAAGGGTCGAAAGTATTTCCCTTTCTGCTTTGTAATTTTGTTTACTGTAATTATAATAATCTTTTCAAGGGCTTGATACTCATTGGTACTTCTTAAGTAATTTCTTTAATTTTTGAAGAATAATTGTCAAGTGGATAGGCGATTAGTTAGTTTTCGTCAGCAATCTTATCTTTCCAAAACAATAACTTTTTGTTTTTTTTAACAAAAACTTGAAAGGTGTCTCGTGGGCACGTTTGTTGAATTCTATCTCTCAATCTCATTCTTGTCATTTTCTAAGAGCTTGACCAAATTAAAGCCTTTTATTTTTCACAATCTAATGTTTTTCATAATAATGATGAGTAGGAAATTTTGTTATATGTCATTAAAAAGGTATTTCCAATATTTTTTTTACCGATCAGTAAATGAGTTGATACAATATGATATGTACTGTACCAAAGCTAGTTTCTCAAAAGCTTAAAGAAAAGACCAGAAATTTATTTTTAATATTTTTGTTTAATAATCATAATGCATATAAAGGTACAGTTGTTCACAAGAAAGGAAATCTTAAAATGCTACATAAATTATATTAACTTGATAACGGCTCATTATTTAATAACCAGATAGAAGCAGCAAAGTACACAAATTTAACATTTAAATCAAACTTAATTTAATACGTAATAAATCGTACAGGTCTAATAAATAAATGTATGTATTTTCTCAATAATTGCTCAAGTTTTAAATAATAATAAAAAATAGTTGTAATAAACAAGTTGGGTAAGTATAAGGCAAATAGAATTAGGTTTATCAAAAAATATTAACAACAAAAATAGGTTAAATTTACTGGATGGACTTACGTCGCTTGTCTATTTGCAAATTGCATTTTTACGATTTTTTTTCAAAGAGTTAATCTTTTGTTTTATGAATTTCATTTCATTTTTTTGTATACGCATTTTACATTTTTTCTAGACATAGAAAATTTGTTGGTTGGTTTAGCACCGGCATAGGACACTTGCTTCGTTTTGTTCAATGCTCGTGGCACGCACGTTTCCCTATGTTTTTTGGCGAGAGGAGGCTAGGATGATAAATGTCTATGGGTAATTTGGAAATGAGTATCAGGAATGCTTTGAAATGTCTAGTCCCCCCGATTGCCGGGTTGGAGTTTAAGGATCAGAGGTGTTCGCAGTGTCCTGTGGCTGGCGCACTGCAGGGTTTCCCATCTATCCCTTGGCCGTGGGAGAGAACTTGGCCTTGGGTAGACGTATCCTTTGGCAAGGGGGGCTCTAAGGGCCAGAGTCTAAATAGAAGCCAATGTCTCTTGTGAGCTGCATCGCCTTGAATTTGGGAGAAAGACGAGCAGGAAACAAAAGACACTGGATTCCAATTAGTTCTCCAGGCGATTGGTCTATGTGGGTCATGATTTGTCTTGGGATTCTTTCACTTCTCTAGCCCATCGATGGCAGCAAGGATTCGTGTTTGGTTCCTGCAAAAATGTTCCACGAAATTTGCAGGATCCCAATCGCAACTCCTTGCTGCCATTGATCTCTCGAAACAAGGAAACGTGCGGTGATGAGTACAATTTTCGTGTGCGTATTTTGATTTCGTTTTAGCTTAGATATTTTTATATACAAAATGTTGGGGTTCTCTATAGTTTTCTTGGGATCATATATGTTGGGTATATATGAATATATAAATTGTTTGCTGTGCAAATATATATGTATAATGTATATATCGTTTTACAAAAGTTTTAGTTCGTTACTTGTCGTTAGTTTTGAATAGTTAGCATATTCTTTACTTCATTTCTTTCATTTCATTTGTTTCATGTTCGGCTTGTCGAGTCTGTTCAGTAGGTTATATACAAATTGGTTGTTTTATTAATGCCTCTAGCTATCGAATCTCTATAAAATTACATACAATTACAAAATGTGATAAACTACACAAATGTACAACTCTTCCATTTCATTATTGAACGCTTCTTTTTTTTTTGAATTTTCTTACAGGAATTTCGCTTACAAAAGGCATCTTTATACTGCGGTCTGTTTTGGGTTTTCTTGATCATTACATTTAGGGTTATGGGTTTCGGGTCTTGATTTTTTTTCATTGCACTAATCCAATTGCAACTCGACGGCCACTTTACGTTGGCGGCGGTCCGTGGGGATACGACAACATGGGCTCCAGGCTGCGGGCGAAGGTGTTGGAGAACATACAGGTGTAGTCCTCACCGTGGGGCACCAGAGTGGCCACACCTAAAAGCAGCAGCATGAGCGCCTGAATGGGCAGGGAGGCACGTGCAACGCGGCCTAGGAATCGAGCACCGCGCGCCAGAACCGTGGTATTGATGACATCGCCATCGACAGCATCGCCGTCGCTGTTGCTATGGGTTCGAAAGATAAATCTATTAGTAAAGGTCAAAAATAGCAATGAGATCTGTTTGTAAATCATGCAACTACTGAGGGAAAAACAATGTGCTCTTTTTTTCATTTACAAATATAAAGTGCATAATATTAATCTACGATGCATGTGTGAAACAAGAACTTAAAATCAAATTTCTAAATATATTTACTTTGCATTTTCTGTGTTTGGTGCGGCGGCCTGCATAGAAGAGGTTGATAATGTAGTATTATCCAAAAGCTAGATTTTTGTTTTGCCATAAAGAAAAAGAAAGAAAAATACAAAAATTATAAATAATACAAATAATAAGGGGGTTTTAAATTTTCAATATTTTCTCGTTCGACTGCCAATTGGTTCACTTACTTCTGGTGCGCTCACAAATCAACAAATAAATCAAATATTTTTTAGGACAACTCCAGTTTTTTTTTTGTAAACAGGAAACCAATGAACAGAGTAACTAGGAAAAGAAAGACTCACCTCACTCGACAACATGTGCAGTGGCACGCCAAGATTATCGCCTTCATAGCCCAGGACAGCGCCCAGCTTGACGATATAGATACCGGATAGACGACGCAGGGATTGAAGACGCAGTCGGAGATCGGTCAATCTGGAAAGGGTTCTGGAGCATTTAAAACATTTGCATGGGCCCTTAATGGTTTATGTTTGGATGAAGGGTTAGAATGGGCGGACGAAAGAATTTTGAGTACCAAAAAATACAACACAAAATAATATACGCAACAAAAACGGCAACACAAAATATATGTGTAGAGGCAAAAACGAATGATTGATTTTGTATAGTTGGGAGGGTAAAGCTAAGAAATACGTTCTACTAAATATAAAACCCAACAGTGGGGGTCTAGAAAGTTTAGTTGTAGGAAGTTCCAAAAGGTTTATCTATCTTTACAGATAGTTTTAGTATAATTTTGAGGGAAGGTGGAATATAATTTTTGAAAGGTTGAGTTTCCGAAAGTATTTTGGTGGAGTGTGCAAAATGTGGGGGTATATTTGAAATGTTAAAAAAGGCAAGCAATAAAGGCCGAAATATTTGATAATTTATATGGGGGAATAGCACATGGGTAAATATCAGAGAAAACTAATACTAATAGGTGTCTACAATAATGATTACTACTCATTACAAAAAGGATTTTCAAACTAATCAAAGGAAATCAATATAGCAACTAGAACTACATAAAATACTGGATTTAAATTCCGCCCAACTAACTTTAGTACACTTTCCCTTTTCTTAGAATCCCTTAGTTCTCGAATTATTTCGTTCCGCCCTCGGAACTGGCCCACTGGACACCTTACCTCTCGTAGGTGTGCTGCGACTGCTCCTCGGAGCCCTCAACTGATCGAAGCAGCTGATCGGCTGCATCCTGCAGGCTCACGACCCGCGGCTCGCATCTTTCCAGTTCGGCACGCAGATCCTTGAACTTCTTGAACTTGGCCTCCAGAACCGAACGCTCCTCGGTGAGATCGACGGGCTCCGAAGCCTTAATGTTCTGCTCCGTGCTCTGCAGCCAATTGACCAGCTCATCGATGGTCTGATGGAACTCACTGTTGCCCATCAGGGCGGTCTGGAGGAGACCCTGCCATTTGGTGGCATTGATGCACACATTGTTCCAGCGCGCATTGTCCGCCTCCAGACGACCACGCAGCTGCCTCGCCTTCTCGGTATCCAAGGTGTGCGTGGCCAAATGGTCACCAACCACATTGAGAGACGATATGATGGACTTGTGACTCTCCAGATCCAAGAGGAACTCGCGATGATCCTGCGTTACGTCCTCCAAGAGCTCGATATTCGAGGGCGGAGCCGATTGGGCCTTCTGGGTGCTCTCGGCGAACTGCAGCCACTGCTCCAGGCGCCACAGATCATTGTCGATCTGCTGCCAGTTTCGCTGTGTGCAGAGCGGACACGTTAGCCGGCCGACCTCGCTAAAAGGGGTAGAATTAAGGGGTGAAATATAAATTAGTAATTAATATTGATATAATTATTATTATTATAGTAACTATTTATTTGTTAGCTCAGGCTTAGGCCTTTCCAAAATCCATTATTTAGACTTTGGGCATACAGTTCCCGACCTCTTGCTGTCCTCCACCCTGGAGTCTGGCAGCCATTTGTGACTCGCTGCCAGCTTTTGTCTAGTGGAAAGTCCCACAAAGAACACAGGATTGGTTTAAGACAGCAGGAGGTTGGGAAAACAGGTAGTTACACTTACTGAATGCAGTTGTACTTGTAGGATGCAGGTAGGTGGCACCTGGAGTGTGTGTTTGGTGTCATCATGAATGCGCAGGTTCGAGTTAAGCATGGTTAAGATTTTTTGTTTTTTGGGTGTGATTATGCGTGTGCGTGTTTTGACATGGAGAGAGAAGTAGGCAACAGCGAGATGGAAAGCAATAAAACAATTTGTTAGTCGAAAAACAGACCCAAACACCAAAAAGGAAATTGGATTCGGCTAACCGAATACCTCAAATCTTCAGAGATCTTGCCAAACTCATTTTAAAAATACCAAATTAAATTTAAATTAAATGTATACGAACACAAGTCATCTATTATAATATGAGCCATTATACAGTATGCCGTTCGTCTTTTAACAATTGATTTAGGAGCATTTGAGACACAAATGGGAAGGGAAATTCTTAAATATGCCACTTTGACTCCAAAAATTCAGCGGATAAACAAAATACAATAAGTTTTTGTAACCAAAAAACTATAAAATATAAACTCTTTAAATGCTGATAAGATAGACCGAAAAAAAGATTCTCTGGGCTTGGAATAAATTCTTTGAATATAAGAACTAATTGGATAGACTGAAAAATAGATTCCACGGGTTTCGAATAAATTCTTTAAATATAAGAACTAATTGGATAGACCGAAAAACAGATTCCACGGGTTTGGAATAAATTCTTTAAATGTAAGAACTAGTTGGATAGACTGTAAAATAGATTTCCTGGGTTTGTAATAAATTTTTTAAATATAAGAACTAATTGGATGGACCGAAAATAGATTCCCTGGGAATAAATTCGTTAAATATAAAAGCTAAGTAAATAGACTGAAAAATAGATTCCCTGGGTTTGGCAAAATAAATATCCCAACACAGATTTAAATAAACATAAAATCCCACCTTGAATTTTGATCGTGCTGCTGTCGCGCCTTCCACTGCGACTGCAGTGTATCGAAGCGCAACGTGAGCTCTGCCACGGTGTCCACCTGGGCGGCCTGCTGGTCCGCCTGGCACTCGGTGAGCAGCAGCTGGCTGAGATGCTTGACCAGCTCGGTGGAGGACTGGGCATTGCCGAGCAGCTTGGCGATCTTCTGTGGTCCCGGCTTGCGGGTCTTGTCCACCACCGTGCGCTGCAGTTCGTCCAGATTGTTCTGGCACTCGGCAATGGCCGTCTGCAGTTCCATGATGTAGGCATCCTTTGCGGTAATGGAGGTTTCCCTCTGCATCTGCTGGGCCTGGCGGAGTTTCCGCTGCGACAGTGTGTTCACCTGAACGGCGGCATTGGCGGCTTCATTGGCCACCTGTGCGGCTGCCCTGGTCAGCCAACTGGTTTTAAGGGTCACAATGCGGGTTTGGACAGTTTGCCAGAGGGTTGTGTAAGCGGAAACCAGTTCGAGCAGCTGCTTCAGCTGTGGCTGCTGCTTGCTCCTGGTCTTGGCCTCCTGGGCCAGGTTATCCGCCTGCTGAACATGCTGTTGGGCCTCCTGCAGCTTCTTCTCCAGACTTTCCAGCCGCTGGAGCACCGCCTTTGGTTCCGCCTTGGAACTCTGCTGATCCTCCACACTGGGCAGCTGTTCGAGGGCCTTTTGTATGGCACTCAGCGAGTTGGTGGCCTCCAGTTGGGCATTGTTGAACTCCCGCATCAGCTTGGCATCCTTGTCGATGGCATCCAACAAAGCATGACAACGTGGCGTAAGTTGGCGCCACATGCTCACCATCACCTTGGTGGGCAGCGTCAACTTCTGGATGTTCTCCGGCTCGACGCCGGCACTCGAGGTCAGCTTGGCATAGATCTGCTCTAGGTGACGCAGATTAACCGACTGGCTTTCCAGCTCCTCCAGCTTCGAACGGAGCTCCTTCTGCCGCTCCTCCAGTTTGCTGGACTTGCTGTGCGACTTTTGATCCCTTTCATAGCCCGCTATTTGACTCTCCTGCTTGCCCAACCAATTCTTGTGCTCCGCTGTGAGTTTGATGAGCTGCTGGAGTAGATTCCAAATGGTGAGGATGCGGCTCTTTCGCTCCGCCGACTGACTGCACACATTCTTCCAGCGCTGCTCCAGATTCTGGGCAGAGGCAGCTAGACCAGAGGTATTAACCTGCGTTCGCCAGCTGTCCGCATCGTTGAGCAGCATCTCCACGAGATTCAAGACCTCACCCACATTGCTGCTGTGATGCTCGATGGATCGCTGGATCTGCTCGTGCTCTTTTAACTTGGCCTCGATCACATTTGGGGTATAGCTCTCAAAGTTCAGGGGTTTATCTAACTGAGATTCCACCTCGAAAAGCCAGGCACGGATCAGGGCAATGCGCTCCTCCAAACGGAGCAGCGTCATCTTGAGCTCCCCGATCTTGGTGGCCTTTTGCTTGCACAAATACTTGAGACGCTGCCAGCGATCGATGAGCGCATCGCTCTGCTGTTGCACCTGCGAACGAACCTCTGGCTCGGAATAGAGGGTGAGTAGTTCCCTGCTGGTGGATAGTAGCCACTCCCTTTCCTTATCCCTCAGCTGCAGCTCCGAGTTTATTTGCTGTTCCAGCTGCTTGGCTGCCTGTTCGGGATTCGTCATTGCAGTGACATCCGCATCCTTTTCCACACGCTGCTCCAAACGCTGCAGCCACTGGGAGATGCGATCGTAGCGGATTTGGTAGTTCGACAGCAGGGATAGACGCTCTTCAATGGAGTTAATCAAGTTGGCTAGCTGGTAGTCCAGATCGGCGTGCTGCTGCCAGAGGAGCCAGTTGCGTTGACGAATGGTTTTCATGTCATGCGGACTGATGCACTCTTTAAGCTCCTCCTGGGTGACTGTCAAGCTCTCTAGGTTGGGCACCTGGGCACCCAGTTGGACCCTCTGGGATCTTAGTGAACCCAAAAGCTGCTCAATGGCAGCCGGCTGAGTGGGCAGGGATTCACTATTTTCATCCAGTAGCTTTTGAGCTGCCTCGAATTCCTGCTGCAAATGATTCACCCGCTTTTCGTACGTCTCTGATAACTGGGTGACGCGCTGCAGGAATCCCTGCCAGGTTTTGAGAGCCGCCCGCAGATTGCTGATCCTTTGGCCAATGCTGGCCTGCTCCATGCGCATGGCGGTGGCCAGGGCGTCGTCACAATGGCGGGCCAACTCCTGCTGCTGCTCCTGCAGAGCCTTGGACTGCTGTTCTCCCTGCTCCAGCTGCTGGATCATCGCATCCAGGCGGTTCTTCAGGTGCGGCACTCGCTTCAGATGAATGTATCGCAACTGGAGGGCATTACGCTCCGCCTCCCGTTGACGCAGCCAATCCAAAAGGGCAGCCAGCTGCTGGCGATAGGCATTCCAGCCGCTCACCCGACGCTCCAGTTCACCATTCCTCTGCATGATCCTCGAGAGAGTTTCATTGTGCAGATTGGTGAGGGCCTTGTACTGCTCTGAAAGCTCCGATTCAAGTGGCGTCTCGGATAGGACACTCTGCTGCGAGATGAGCAGGTTCTGGTGGATGGCGCACAATTGCTGCTGTTCCCTTAAACTACTGTAATCCTCGGGAATGGCGCAGGAGAGGAAGGACTGGACGTGCTGCAGGTACTGCCTCCATAATCGCAGGGCCTCCGAGCTGTTCTGGCTGCGGGCAAGTCGCGTGGACAGGCGATGGTACTCCTGGAAGGTGTCCTGGAATATCTTCTGCCAAAGGGCTAGGACCTCCAGAACCCCATCATCATCGGCAGGGGAAGCTGAAGGTGTCACCTCGTTGTTCTGATGACGTTCCTTCAGCTGACGCAGCTGCTCCTCCGTTCTGGCCAGCGTTTGGAGATGGGCTCGCAAAGCGGCCAGCTGCTCCTCGCTTTCTTTGGGATTCTGCGGTGGCTCGCGGGAAATGTCCTGCGAACAAAGGAAATCAAAATGTTAATATTTATTATTTGGAAATATTTTCTTTGCCTCGCTAATTGGCCTGACCCTAATATGGTTGCTCGGATGTCTCTGGTTACCATTTGTCTGTCCACTGCATGGCTTCCACAACAATGGGAATCGGTCGTGTGGCACATTGCAACTCTTTCCGCCAACTGGCAATGACCTCATGCCAACCAACTTCAATTGTCTGAGGCGTCGATGGGTGGGAGGAGTTGGGTTTTGGAGTGAATGGGAGTGGAAGAGGGTGGCGAACCAAACTGGTTGGCATGTGCCATGCAAATGAGCTTACAGTGGGGCAAGGTGTCCCAAAAATACCACCAATAAATGCCCAATTTGGTGAGGTAATTTATAGTAGGCATTTTTATGGTTCTTATCACTGAAGTTGATTGTAAAACGTACAGTTTTATGATCGTAAATCATTCAAGCTTCCGTTGACTTTATTGTTGGTTTTGATTTTAATGGCATTATAAATTATACGAATTTCGTATTAATATTGTAGTACTACAAAACACAAATATTTGCTTGTTTGATATGAAATATTTGTATCTAAATTTTTAAGTACTGAATAACTGCTTTAGAAATTATTAATAACTATTCTCATTCAATTATTTACGAATTTCGATTTTATGTCAGATTTTTGTTTTGTTTTGAATCCAAATTTTATAATTGGTAATTGGTAACCCCAATAAAGAGGCGAAATAAAACAAAGAGTTAGTTTAAAAACAAAGGACATGCAGCCGTCAATATTTCCATAAAATATTCAGCATCCGTCCTACAAAGCAAGTGTCAATTACGATTTTATAAGCTATTCCCACTCCCCCACTGCTAGTAATTTCAAAAAGCATATTCACGCCTCTTATCAATCAATAATGATGAGGAAAAACCACGGTGAGTGGGTTGTTGTTGCTGCCAGGACCCAGGGTACACAAAAACTTTTTCAACTTTTAACCCACTTAAAATAGCATGTCCTTCGTATTGGATTAACAACAACAGGAACAACAACAATAACACTTGCCGGCTAGTTTCGTTAGTGTGGGAATTTCCACACGCTAAAACCGAACTAACATATGCAAAATAACCATCTAAACAAAGCTATAATCGATAGCTGGTTAGGATGTATGGATGGACTATCCACCATAATTTCATTAACCACTCACCTGCTGCACATTGTTGAAATATTCCTTGGCAAGTGTCACCTCCTTGTCAAGCTCCTTGCGCTCCTTGTCCTGCGTTTCGGCCACATTGGCCAGCGTGGTAATGGCATCCTTGCACTCCGCCAGCCGCTGACCCAGTGCATCCAACTCGCCCTGCATCAGGGCCGAGGCATCCAGGCCCACATCGGCGGCGATCTTGGCCACAATGTCGCGCAGTTCCAAGATTCTATCATTCTGGGTCGTCAGGTTGTCTTGGCATACCTGTGTGAATAGAAACATAGAGATAATGAGGCTCAGGGTCTAGATAATCACAACCACTCAATTAACAGAGAGACATAATGTTCTCCATAAGCAGAAACTTCTGGCCAAAACAAGTTACCATTTTTACTATAACTATATAATATACCAAAAATATTCTACTGCCAAATAGGTTGTGTTTTAATTGTATTACCTAATGGTTTAGTTCTATTTTAAGACTGACCTATGAAGTCATTTTGTATTTATATGAAATTCTTGAATTAATTTCTCACAATCCTTATCTTTTAAAATTCCATTAGCATAATTATTTCTAATGTTTTCTCTACTTCTCTCACCATATAAAAGTTCTTTCTGAAAGAACCAAAACCTCGATATTTAAACTATAACTGTAATATAAAATATACCAAAAATATTATACTGTGTTTAAAGCATTCTTTGTTCTACTTTTGGACTAACCTATGAACTCATTTTGCATTTTATATTAATTTCTTGAATTAATTTCAATCGTTATCATTCAAAACTCCATTAGAATAATTAGAATAATTATTTGTAATGTTTTCTCTGCTTCTCTCACCATAAAAAAGTTCTTTCTGAAAAAACCACAATCCCGAAAGCCACAACACAATTATTTCGGATGGCTAGCAAAATGTCACTTGTTTATATTTAACTCGACGACGGAAAGTATTTAGCTCAAGCCGGCCGGGCTGGCGTTCCATTTCGTTACTCAGAGACCTCGAACCACAGACCCTTATCAATTGTCGTGCTGCGTTTGTCGAGTGCATTTTCCCTTACCCGACAAATGGTAATTAGGGCTGCGAGTGCCCAGCGCACTTTCGTTTTCAATTTGAGGGAAAACAGGTCACTACTCGATGAATAAATTCTCTAATTCAGAGCATTAGTGCCGGCGGTTTGTAATGTCCGCCCTATGATATCATCTGGCAAGTATTTGCCGATGCTTTATCACGCCGAAAACATAAGCAAACAAGCGCTTAGAGAAGTGGCATTGAAAATGCCAACATACATAGAGTATTAAGAAATAAGATTGTGATTTTCTACATTTATCTTCTTTCGGAGCTCAAGGCATTTGCGGACCTGTTCTGCCACTGCTGCTGCTGTTGATAAAGCTGCTATGTATACAAAAATACTATATTACGAAAATATAACCCCGCCACCGGGTTGATAAACTCTCCTGTGTGAAATGACAGTTGGCTTGGTTGCCTGCCTGCCTATCCGAAAATATAATTACACCATCGTGTAGGGCCTATAATATAATGACCCTAATGATCAATAAACACAAAACGTCGAGCCGAGTATGCGTTAATTTTTTAAGTAAATGCCGAAAAGAAATCGTACGACGATGTCTGTTTTATTTACCCAAGCATAATTTATGACACAAACACAACGGAACAGAAGTTAGCTCACATATATGTAGGTATGTATATGGCGGAACTATTACGAACCGATTACATTGACGCGCCCAAAAAAATTGATAGGGCGAGTACTACGGAGAAAATCAATGTAATTACTAGCTTCTTGCCCACCCGCGTCTCCAGTGGGCAATTAAAGCGTCGCACTTCTGTCCTAGTTTGCCGCCAAAATAAAATAGTCCATCTAACAGTGATGATGGTATGAATTTTTGTTAAAAAAAAATTAAAACAAAAATGCCTTAAACTTTCTTCCGATATCTTTATCTTAGAAATTCTATTTTTTCAAGAAATATTAAAAATAAATTTACAAGAAAAGTGCCATTTTTGTATGATTATTTTCTGCATATTTTAAAAATTACTAAACTCTTTGTTAAATCATAGACCAAAGAAACCATTTAAAAAACAGATTACTCCTTTGGTGTCTTTGAATTTAGAATGAGAAAGTATTGACCCATATTCCCTACCTATTGTTTGGTCAATTATTGTCATTTCCTGTACGACATTTGATATTTTACCTATCTGACAAGCAAAACAGGTCGTTGGCATCACTGTCGCCCACGCGATACACATCACTCATACGACCCGTTTGCCGGAAGACCCGAATGGGTCACGGCATACGGGGAAGCACTTACCTTGGCATGTTGCAGCGTATCCAGGGGCTGCTCCAGGGACTTGACCGTGTCCATTTGCTGGTCAATGGAGCTCTTGACGGCCGCGGAGGCGTTGCGGTACTTGTCCCACAATTCGACGGCTCTTTGGTATCGCGTTCGCAGTTGCTGCAGATTCTCGCTGGTGTCATTCCAGGCGACTACCGCCTCCTGGACGGCGGATTCGATCTGCTCGACAATCTGGACATCGCAGCTCTCGATCAGAGGTTTAGCGGCACCCTTCAGCTCATCGATCAGTTGTTCGCGGTTGTGAAGATCGCCGGCGAGTCCCTGCGAGGTGATTTAAATTCCCGGATAAAGATGGATTAGTCGAAATTATATATGGTGTATGGTATTCCGACCGCGACGGGAGATACGCGCTCGGTTCGAAGTTAACGTTAACTGTGCGGCCACGATAAACTTGCTACGTAAAGTGCCCACAATACAGCGAGAGCTTACGAAAAAGCTTGGGGAAAAGCTTGACGGCCATATAGCTTTTCATTCCGCTGGGAAGCGGGCAACACACTATTCAAACAAACTTGTGTGAATTATATATGAAGATTTACTAGGAATATAATATTGAATGCTTTTATAATCGATATAATGATTTTTAATTTATTTTAAAAGATATCTTTAAATATTTATAAGTTAAAAAAGGTTTTTATATTTGTTCTTAGTCACTTATCATCACTTATCGTGCAAACTCTTTAGAAAATTTAATTTTACCTTGACGATTTAAATATAATACTCTTGTAAAAAGTTGTAGAAAAAATTAAAAATTTTGTATTATTATGAAAAAATATTAAATACAACATTTTTGTAAATTATACAACTTACAATTTTTTATAACAAATGCATTGTTCCTAAATTATCAATTTATAAGACTTTGTGGTATTTTCGTAAAACAGTAAAAATTCCAAAATATAAGCAGACTTTCTTGTGTTTCCATGAGATGTTAAAGATTCGAGTATTTGAATATAACTAAGGGCCGTCAGGAAAATTCTGCGGTTTATGTAACAAATTTCCCTCAGCAAAAACAAGGCTGATAAGCAGTTCGCGAAAATTCTGCCCAGCAGGTAGCGAGATAATAAAGAGGCAACGGAGATAGAAACCAATATAATTCGAACCCTAACCGCGCGCGTAAACAAAGTCATAAAATATTGGGCGGTCAACTTACCTCCAGACGCTCTGTGGCTTTGCGCAGGCGCTCGTAGTCCACTTGACCGTGGACCCGGATTAGTTCCATCATGAAGTCGGTTTCCTGGACGGATCCATGGACCAGCTCCAGTTGGCGCTCGTAACGCAGCCAGACGGCCAGTCGGTTTCGCAGGATGCCCATAATATTGGTGCACTTGCTTTCCAAGAAGGCGTGGTCGTCCTGCAGCTGGGAGATATCCCGCTCCAACTTCACAGGCGAAACAGACATCTTCAGTCGCATGGGCAGGGTGTGGAGCATCTGGCGGATGCGCATGATCTCCTGCCAGCTGGTCACCAGTTCCTCACCGGCGCCTTGGCAATCGGCCACGGCTTTTTCGAGAACATCGGCTCCCTGCCTTTCGGCCGCTTCACATTCATCCAGGATCACCGAGATCTTGGCCTGGTGTTTGCGTTGATTACTGATACCCTCCTGGATGGCCTGCAGTTGGTCACGCAGCACAGATGCTCCTTCCAGCTCCTCGGCTATCTGGGTGCTGATCTTGTGCGAGAGGGCAAACAGTTCGCCCACTTTTTCCGGCTCAATGGCGGGCTGTTGCAGTCCAATCCGTCCAAGTTCGTTGCCAATGAAACCCACACGGGTGCGGAGGACTTGAACCCGCTCAATATACAAACAGAGCTCCTCTTCGTTCTTGATCACACCCTTCATGCTGGTCATGGTCAGGTAGATCTCCTGCAGCTCTCGCTCCACCATTTTGAGTTTCTCATCCGCAGGCACATCCTCCGACGACAGGCATTCGACAATATTGTGCTGAATGAGTTCGATGGCCTGGGCGACGGCCTGCCAGCGATCCTCCAGTTGGGCATGGAACTGCCGCTGGAGCATCTCATCGGCCAGTGGGATGACCTGCAGGGATTTCTCGAAACTCACCGCCGTATCGGTACGCACATTGTTGTGCAGCTCAAAACGGGCCTTAATCTCCCAGAATTGACGCATATGCTCGATGGGCTGTTGGGTGGGTTGCGATGGTATCTGAATGTTCCTTAGCTCTTGCTCCGCTTCCCTTACAAAGGCCTCTAGTTTGTCCGTTTGCTGTTCGTACTGCACCCAGATTTCCTTGAAGACCAACAGGCGATGCAGGTACAAAGCCACCTCCTCGCGAAGTTTGAGTAGCACTATCAGAGCCTCATTCGTTTCCTCTACGAGATTGGGGGCCTGCACGAGGAGCTGCAACTTGTTGGCTATTCCCGAAAGCTGCGTCATCTTGACGTAGTGATGTGAGATATCATTGCTCAGCGATTGATAGAGGGTGGTATACTGATCATAGTCGGCGGATGTGACGGCTGAGAGATCGGGGACTCTCTGTTGAGCTACCTGCAGCCACTGCAATTCATCTCGCATTCCCTTCTCTAAAACAGTCCAGCGGGAGGCAGCCTGCACCAGTTTGGAAGACCTTTCGGAGGCCTTGTCCAGCAGACTGGTGGCCCTGTTGTAGAGCTCCTTGTGCAACTCGGAGTGCTTCTCCCGCGTCTCACTATCGATATTCTCCTCCAGGGACTCCAAAATGGCACGACAATGGCTGAGATTCACAAAGAACTTCCGCTGCTTCTGCACCTCGTTGTTCAGCTGTTCGAGGGAACTGGAAACAATGGGGCTCTCAACTAGCTTGTCGGCCAGAACAGTGATTTTGGTGAACTCCTTGAGGGTCTGTTCGTACTCCTCCGCCAGGGATTGCAGTTGAAGGACCCGCTCACGCTCTGCCTGGATATTGTTGCCGATATTCTTGCTCGTCTCGAAGGCATTGTGCACATCCTGCGGCATCTTTTTGCCCGGGAAGTCACGCTGGAAGGCTCGGGCATTCTGACAAAGCTGCGCAAGTTGCTGCTGCGCGGCCTCATGTTGCTGCTCCAAATCATCCAGCTGGGCGAGCTTGGCGGACAGGGGATACTCCTGATTGATCAGAAGATCGTAGCTCTGCTGGAGTTGGGCCAAAACCGAGGACACGTTGTACAAGAGAACCTCGAAGCTGTGCCACTTGTCCAGATCATTGCTATCCTGGACTTGATTCTGTTGCGTCACCTGCTCCACGGCTTCCACGTGCTCCTTGAGCGAATCCACACATTGCTGTAGTTCCGGCTCAGCCTTGGACAATTGTCGCTCCAGTTTGCCCACGTTCTGCTTAATGGTGCTCAGCTCTTCGTTGAGTTGGTTATAGTTGTCCAACTTCTCCTCCGAGGGTCCTTCATTGGAGTTCTGACGGATGAGGTACACGCGATACTCGATGGTTTCCAACCATGTGGAGACCTTCTCAATCACCGTGATCACAGTGGTTTGAATCACCGTCTTGTCACCATTCTTAATGGCAGCATCAAGATCCTGGAGCCCCTCATTCACCTCCAATAGACGCTGCTCCGTGGGCAGCTCCTTAATCTGTTCAGATAGAGTGGCCAAATGGAGCACATTGCTCAGGGGAGTGGCTTGTTGGGGCGATGCCTGCTTGAGCTGCTTGATGCGGTCGCCAATGGCTTCCTTGGTGGAGATTAGGATTGGTTGCTGTTGTCCTGGATAGTGCTGCAAACTCTCGCTCATAATCAAAGCCTGCGAGAGCTCAATGGGTGTCTTATCCACACTGGTGGTGGCACTGAACCAAATGTTCTGGGGCTCGCCACTTAGGTTGTCCGGTCCCGGGGTGATGGGCACCACCAGCTCCTCCGTGGGTGAACCGACCTCTTCGATCGTTACCGCCGAGGATGTGGGTCCTGCTCCGGATCGCTTACTCTGCTGGGATGCGATTAGCACCTTATTCTGCTCGGTGATGTGCACCGGCAGATCGGGATACTCATCGTAGACAGTGGTCTTGGTGATCTGGAGTTGCACTCTCTGTGCTCTGGGTGTTCCTTCCTCTTCGGGTTCAATGGGAGTTTCCACGACGGGTGTCACATGAGGCACTTCTTCGATCTGCTGGTTGGTGGATACCACAATACCTGATTCTGAAAGCAACTCGGGTGCAATTTCAACCGTCACACTGATCTGCGGCTCCTCCGGCAGCTGCTGCTCCAATTGAGGCTCATTCTTTTGCTTCTTTTTCTTGTCCTTCTTGGACTTTTTGTCCTGCTTGGGCAGTTGCATGGTCTGTGTGTATTCATAGACCGTCGGCTCGGCCACAGATGTATCAGAATCGGCGGGAATGGCCACTGTCGTCTTGACCTCCAGTTCGTACGGTTCCGAAACGGATATCGAAGTGGCAGTCAGAGATGTGTCATCCAGGGAAGCGGGTTGCTGCTGATCTCCAAGAGGCGTAGTTTGCGCCTCACCATCGGCGACTTGCACCAGTTCCACCGTTGAGGTCTCCTCATGAACAGTTTCCGGTTTGACAAATTCAGCCTGTTCCTTTGGCTCCGGAGTGGTTGTCTGCACATGGGTCTCAGTGGTTGTGGTGGTTTCAGTTACGGTCGATTGTTCGCTGGTTCGCACTGGCAGATCGGTGGTCATATCCTTGACCAAATCCTGGACCAGAGATTCCACCACATCACTGCTGTCTGGCTCGGGGGCGCGAGGCGAATCCTTCGGCGTGGTCTGCAGTTCCTTCTCAATGGTGGTAGTCACTGTGGTTTGGCTTGAAATCTCCACAGTTTCGGCTGGCTGGCCACTGACATCCGTTTGAATCTCGGTTGTGGATATCTCCACTGCCACTGGCTTCTCTTCGCTGCGGGGAGTGGTTTGTGCCTCAGTCTCTGTGATCTCCACAATCAAGGTTTGCGATTCATTCTCCTGGTTTTCGGGCTGCACTTCCAGACTCGTCTGCACTGCCGTCTCATCCAGTGTGGGTTGATGCTGCGGCGAAGTCTGCACAGACTTAAGATCCTGCTCGACTTCGGATTCTTCAGTGGGCGAGGGAACGCGCGGTGTGGTCTGCTGTTCCTCATCCTCCACCAATGCCAGCTCCACAACCTCGGTGGGAATAACCAGCTCAACCATTGGCGTCCTTGGGGATTCCGAGGGCGAAGAGACGACGGCATCTTCCACCACCTTGACCTTTGAGTCAATCTCAATGCTGGACAAATCGCTGTCGGGACTGATCTCAACAATGGACTCATGACGCACGGTATCACGCGGTGAATCCTCCGGAGAAACGGGCAGATCCGAGTCCAACTCAGGCTCCTTAACGGGCAGTGCCACTACCTCCGGCTCAGTCTCTGGTTCTTGTTCTTGCTCGACCTCCTCCTCGTGCTTCGTATCTCTTCTCTTCTTTTTCTTTCGACGCCGCTTGGCGTCGGCGACGGGAGCAGCGGCAGTCTCAATGATGGTCATGCTAACCTTGCCGGTGGTTGGTGCAGTGTTATCCTCCTCGGTGGTGCTTTCCTTGCCCAGCACAACCTTCAGCACACCAGCGCCATTGTCCTCCAGGGAGGGAGCGGTGATTTGGAAGGTTTTTTGTGGTGCTGTAGAAGCCGCAGCCTCTCCAGAGATGAACAGTTGGGTGGCAGAACGCAGATCGATTTGAGCAGGAGCTGCTTGTTTTTCCGGCTCTTCTGGCTTTTGTTCAGTCTTCTCAATGATCTCAAGGGCTGCCACTTCGGGCTGTACTTGTTCCGGTTCTTCTACAGGCAATGGTTTAAGCTCCGCCAGTGGAACAGGCTCTTCTTGTTTTTCTTCAGTCTTGATGGTGGTGATATCCACAGTCCTCTCATCAAGTACAATTTCCGCAGGCTGCACAGTTTCAACAATTGAAGTTACAGTCGGCGTTGAAGATTGTTCCTTTAGAGCTGCGGATAGAGTCTGTTCGGCTTCAAGGAAACTCTGAATGTCACTCTTGGTCTTCGATTCAGAAAGCGGTGCTTTATCTCCAGGTAAGTCCTCCACGATAGTTTCCCTTGGCAGTTCCGTAGAGCTTGTGATGGTGGTTGTAGTCTTGGTAATGGTAATACTTCCGGTGGTAATGGGCTCTGGCTTAATCTCAGCTGCAGATTCCGGTTCAGTCTCTTGAGGCTTAACTTCATCCGATTTTGTGCTCTCTTCACGAGGTGATTGTGGCTCGAATTCGTAGTGCTCCAGGGTCAGTGAGTTGCCAGTTTCTGGGCTGGTCGGCCAAATTTCCTCTACTGGCATCGAGGCTTCAGTCTCTGCTAGTGGTGGTGCCAATTCTTCGACGTGCTGGGAGAAGTCAATGTTGGTGGGTTTGAGATGATGTTCCAGTGGCCAAATTTCGTTGATATCTTCGACCACTGTTGCGACATCTACAATGGCTGGTTCTGAGGAGTCTTTGGGTTCAGCTACATCCGCTGTTGGAACATGAACGGGACTGGTAGTGGCAACTTCTACGGGTTGTTCAACATCTACTTCAGGTGCTGGCAACTCTACAGGTGCTTCTTTAGTCGTTTGTTGTGGTGTCTGTTGTTCTGGCTGTTCTTGTTCTTGTTCATGTGTGGTTGCGGTTGCTGTTCTTGTGGTGGTGGTGACTTGGGTAGACTCAATATCAAATACCTGTTGCTGCGGTTCTGCTGTTGGCTTGCACAGATCCGTGGCAACTTCTTCGATAAGAACGCCGGGCTCCTGCATCAATCGCTGGAACTCCTCCTCGCTTACCACCCTGCCGTCCACAGTTCGCACAATATTCACGTTAATATGCGGGGCTGTCTCCTCCTCGGTGATCTCGATCTCCTCTGGCTCCTCGACCACTTCCTCGGTGATGTGCTCCTTGCCGTCGATGATAACCACGCGCTTAATGATCTTGCGCGTTTTACGGATGACCTTACGGGTAACCTGCTGCACTACAGCTCGAATTGTGCCTTGGGTTTGAACATCGCCGGGTTGCATGGGAATCAGTTGCGCCTGGGATCCTGGGGCAATCACTTCCTCGTACGTCTCAATTGTGGGTTCGGTTTCGAACTCCTGCAGGATCACACCCTCGGGCTGGGATGAATCCACAACGGCACCACGTGTTTGCTGCGTGATTACGGTGTGGACACTGCCCTCCTCTGGATCAGCCTTAGTGTCCGTGGTGTGGACATTTTCCAGGTTAATCTGACCCGTGGAGTGCACCTCGATGTTGCCATCCGAATCGCTGATTGTCTCAATGGAGCTGATCTGCTGCTGCTGCACAATCTGTTGGCGGGTTCGGGTGACCTTCTTCAGCACAATATGCTTGGTGCCATCGGGTCCCACAATCACTTCGGTGGTCGTCTCATCGGGCTCCACGAAAGTTGTTTCAAATGCCTGAGGTACATTCTTTAGGATCAGCTCAGTGGCGCGATCCACATCGCCCTGGGGTCGCTGATGATAGCGAGCCTCAATCTGGACATCTTCGGGCTCATCAGGCACATCCTTGTTGCGAGTGGTGTCGATCTGGATGGTCTCCTGGCCGCGTTGGATCGTCTGGGTAACCATTATGTTCTCGGTGGGCGAGCGCTCCTTTTGGGTTTGGAGAGCCACCTCAACGGTTTCCACAGCTGCTGGCTCCTTAAAGCTGGTCTGCGCCTCCACAGTGGTGGTGGTCACCACCTGAACTGGGGGCTGCTGCTGCAGGCTAAGCGATGTCTGTGTCTCCACATAGACGCCAGTTGGCTTGATCTCCTCCTCGGGCATGGAACTGGAATCGATGGTGTTCTCGTTGGACTCGATGGATTCGTGAGCGGCCTCCGGGGTGGCTGGAACTTCAGTTGGTGGCTTGATGAGTGAATCGGCTAGCACACGCTGTCGTTGCGCCTCCTCGCTCTTGGCCTTCCGCAAATCCACGATGCGCTTCTCAATGGTAAAGATGCGCTTGGTAGCCACTGTGACCTGTTCCCGCAGAATGGTGATGATGCTCTGCAGCTGCTCCATTAAAGTGTCGGCCAAGGGAGCAACATCGGGCTGGGATTGCAGGTGACGCGTCTGATCCACCAGATCCTCCATGGACTGCTGGCGATCCTTGAGGGTGCGCAGCAGCTGCTGGCTCCTCTCCACCTGCGACTTGAGCACCTGCTCATCCGTGCTGCTATCCGAAGTCGTTTCGAAGGAGGCCAATTCCGCGGAAACCTCGATGATCCAGCGCTCCAGTTCCAGCAGATGCTGCTGGTACTCGTCAATCTCCTGCTGACGCTTCTTCTGGCCATGCATAGCATTCTAAATTGGATAAAATATTAAAATTAAGATATAAATGATAGAGATAAGTCTCAACCACTCACCGCTATCATGGTAATGCCTTGCTGAGTGCGGCGGAGTAGCAAATCAATGCGATCCACGGTCTCGTTGAGCAAACGTTCAGTTGCCGGATCCGTGGGTAACTTCTTCGCCTGGGCCTTCAGCTCGATGGCGTCCCTTTCATGTACTTCGAGATTGCTTTGGATTAGCTGCACATCGGGCGTATAAAGTAGAGGTTTCAGAAATGTGTTTGTCGCAAATAAAAGTGCAAATTGTAATCATTGTATAGGATTTTGGGCCTACAAAAGTGTAATATTTAGACAGCAAAAGGAACGACTACTACAACTGGACGGTACTAACAACGAAAAAAAAGGGTTTCTTTTCCTGACAAAAAAATGTACGATTCTGTATGGAGTGATGCGATTGAGTTATTAAAATTCTCTGACACACGCCAGCATCCAATAATCGTTTACAAAAGTTATATACAAGGGGGTGAGTATATTTTAATTCAATATTAATCTAGCTACGTTCGATTACATGCCGAGTGTCAAGCATCCAAAAAGGTGGTGTTATATTGGCCTTAGATTATTTCATTACCTTCAATCCCTGTAGCATGCCCTCCAGGCTGCTCTGGTTCATATTGGCGATGCCATCCTCGACGCTCGAAAGCGATTGGAGCAGTTCGTCGAGTTCTTGCGTAATTAGTTCCTAGAGTTTTTTAATTGTTTCGATTTTGTTGTTGGGGAGATGGTGTAAAAAGTGGGTTAATATTAATAAAGATTGCAAAATTTCGGAAGATTATTGCTAGGGAACAAAGTTGATGTAAATATTTGTTGCCGGCTTCTATACACATACAGCATATGTACATGAAGTAGAGTAATTATATATATGGGTATTTATAAAATTCAAATGGATGCAATGCACAGCCATACAACATGGATGGAATATTTCTTTTAAGGGAATGCTAATTAATGATTTTAAAAATAACGCTAGCTCTTAGATTTAACTTCGTTTAACATAACGTAACACATGCATTTGGCATAAATAATTAACTTATTTAAATGGCGGCATTTTATGAGGTAGGCGTTTACACAGCGGTAGACAAAAGTACCAAAAAATGCGATTCTTAATGTCTGTCTTTAGGTAGAGAGTTGGAAAATTAAATGCAATGCTTGAGTGGAAATTAAACTTACTTTCTTTCGACAATATATTTACAAGTTTTTAGAATCCTTTAAAATACTGTTTTCAATTTTTTTTATCTACTCTTTTTGGGCTACACACACTTTGGCACTAACAAACATTTAGATTCTTGAAATACTTCTTCAAGATTCGCACTCAACGCGTTCATTGCACATTTCAGACTAAAAATTGTAAAATAAACGGGAGACTATTTTTGAGCAACTAAGACGGCCTGCACCGCATGGATCGTATCGTATCGGATCCGTTGGGTTGAGTGGTATTTATAGCTATGGCAGGGAATACTCTCTGCGCGCAAATTCTTGATAGCAGGGCGGTAGGCAAGGCAATGAACTCATATATACGTGCGGTACACATAATGGACAGTTTCTGCATTTGGGAACTCGTTAATTGCGTGCACACACACTTTTGTGCGGCACTGTGTGTGGGGCAGGAAAAGTGCTCGATATGCGTGATCGTGTGTGTGCTTGTGTTTCGTGCTCTGGTGTGCGAAAAATCTGCGAAGGAAACTACATATACGCTGGGGGGATATGGATATAAATCAGCTCAGTATTAAAACGTGCATGTTGGTTAATATAGATTTTATTATTATCACTACCATTAGTAGTCTCTGATTACTGGGCTTTTACAAAGGTTAATATCGATTAGTAGAAGGAACTAGAGTACATCAAATCTACATATTTCTTTACGTCTAAGTTAGTTGCTTTTATAAAGGAATAGTAACTGTTTTTCTTTAGGTATACAAACTCAAAAACATAAGCCTATTGGATGCGTTTAGCAAAATAACACATACAATACAAAAAATAATAAAAATGAAAAACTTAGGAATAACATATAAAAAATCAAACATGTTTGTTGATAATCAAGTTACGTTAGTAGTTAGGCAATTGCATTATAAAATTGCCATTGTGAACAGGCCCAGACCAACTTTACGGCGGGCAATTTCCAGGGTCTGTGGATGCTGATGCGGCATCTTGCAACACATTGCCGCAGCAGCATGCGTTGGCCGGGACCTGGCCACAACAGCAACACGAACGATTGCCGTATAAAAGCCATGAACAAATACCGAAACCACACAGAAAAGCTGCAAAAATTAGAATTATGAATAAACGAAGGCTCAATGTGATGTTCACCTTCTGGCGTTGTTGTTGCTGTTGCAGATCGTTACTGCTTGTGGTTGTTGTTGTCGTTGTGGTGCTAGTTGTCGATGGCGTTTCAATTGTGGTTGTTGTCGTTACGGTTGTAGTTGTTGTCGTGGTGCGCTTGGTCACACCCTCATTTTCGGTAGGCAAGACCACCTTCTCTTCCCTGCTGCTAGTTGTTGTCGTATCGATGTGTGTTGCTTCTGCTGCTGGTAGTGTTGCTGGTGTTTCTGCTGCTGCTGCTGCTGACGGTGTTGCATGTGCAACATCCGCTGGTGTTGTCGCCGTTAGCTTATCGACTACGGCCGTTGCAACCGGCAATAGAGCGCTAGTTGCTGCCAGCGCTGCTGCTTGTGTTGCTGTTGCTGCTGCGTTCGCCTTGGCGGTCAGCGTGTGAGTTGTGGCGCTTGCCAATTGGATTAGTGCGTTTGCAACGTTAAGGGGACTAGTACTTGTACTGGGACTGGTTTCAGGGGCAGAGACGGGGACGGGGGCGGAACTTGTGGTTTTAGTTTCGGTTAGTACAGATTCTGGTGTTTCACTTCCTACTTTAACCTGAGGCTGTTCGGCTTCTAGAGCCAAATAAGTACTGTCATCGCGCCAATGACCCACTCCACCCGGCAGATCGGTGGACCTGTACTCCGATGAACAGCTACGGTTCTGACCGTACTGGGTATCGTGCTCGGGTGTGGGGGTTGCATTACCACTACTACCGCTACCAGGATCCTTGTCGTTCGGTTTATCATCGTCGTCGTTCGGCTTGCGAATTTCTGGCACAGTCGGTTTACCCCCCTCATCGTCGTCGTCGTCGTCGTCATCATCGTCACTGTCATGTTCGTCCTTGTCTGGTAAGCCAGTAACACCGTCTGGTTTCTTGATATCACCATCGGGTTGATCCTGCTTCTTGTCTTTGTCGAGTTCCGCTTCGCTACTGGCAACATCAGCACGCTTCAGTCTGTCGAACAAATCGTCGGCCAAATCTGCCTCGACACTGGCGGGCTGCCAGTCGTCCAGGTACAGATTCAGACGCAACTGATCGAGGTTGCCGGTTACCGGTGGTGCGGCCAGTGGCTGAGCGGTAGGAATGATTGGTAGTGACGATGCTTCTGGTTCAGTCTTTTCTACAACGCGATCCGTTATCGTCGTTGTCACTACAGTTTCTGTAATGCTGTCAGTCTTTTGCTTATCGTCTTGAGTTTCCTGAGCTTTCGTCTTGTCTGTGGTTGTCCTTGACAGTAATGCATAAGCATCGCCTGCCGTTTGTCTATAGTGATTGATTAGTTTGACGAAATTATCTTGGCTGAGGTGCCAGAGCAGTTCACTGGGTTGGGTCGGGGGTTGAGCTTGTTCAGGGGCAAGAGGTTCTTCAGCAAGGGGTTCAACAGAAGCTTCTAAAATTTCATTTTGATCAAGAACTTCTACTATCTTGACTTCCTCTACTAGAGGCTTTGGTTCTACAATAAGCTCAGCTGGTTTTTCGAGCGTGAGAACCTGGCTAATCGTATCAACATCTATACGAGTCTGGGGCAATAGATTGGTCTGGTCAAGATAAAGATTGAATGCAAGGATTTCGGAATTAATTTGGGGTATCGCTTCGGGTTCAATTATCACATAATCTTCTATAGAAGGAACTTCTTCTTTGGCCTCTACTGATGCCGGTTCCTCCGTTAGATTGACTACCTGCAATTGTTGGTATTGTCCCTGCAACAAATCGTATTGAGGATGCAACTTAAATCCTTCGCGACTCAGATTCTCGTAGAGGTTTTCAGGTTCGATTAATTGAGCGGCGGGTTCAGCTTCCAAAGCCAATTCATTTTTATGGCTGGTTACCACAGTGGATACATAAGATGTGGATGTACCTTGGGACTTATCCTCTACAATGGGAGCATCCTTATGTGTAGTCACTGTTGTTGTCACATATGTTGTTGTTGTTAATGTAACGTTCTCCGATTCTTCTACATTATCCAAGGGCTTCGGCTCCTGGAAGTCGGTAGTTTTGCTCACTACAACAGTAGACCAATCAGGCTTCTTTTCAATGCCCTCTTTTTCTTCTGGTGCTGGGAAGACTGTTGTCTCGGTTTGAACAATTGCTGACCATGTTGTTGGCTGATCAGTGGGTGACTGTACGGCAACTTCATCAATAACTTCATCGCTGGGAATAGTTACTGTTATGGGTTGACTTTCTTCTTGTGTTGTCTCGGTTGTCTCAACTGTGGTTGATGTTGCTGACGGTTTCTGGCCTGGTTTTAGTGTTGCTGACCAGTAGGATGTTTCGCATATGAACGCATCATCTGCACACGCAGTCTCTGGAGTGTCAGGAATCATTTCGAACGGAGCCAAAGGAGTGTTTCCAGTTTCAGTAATCTCAGTAATTGTGTTAATTCTTTCGACTGGCTTGCGAACCACATCAACAGCCTCTACAACCTTAGTGAAACCTTCAAAAGGTGCTAGTGGAGTGCTTGTAACTGGGTGGTCGTGCTTTCGGTCATCATTAATGGTTTCAACCTTAACGAGTTCGGTTTCCTGAGTATTGAGTGGTTCCAAAGGAGTCTGTTGCTCAATTTCTTCATCGTCAGAGAAGTTCATGGGTTCATCCAAAACATCCATCCACGAGCTGGAAGAGTCATCTACGGGCAGACCGGCATAAGCTGGTTTCTTTGGCTGCTCAGGTATCTGCTTGGGCTCCTCAGGAAGAGTAGTTTCGCTGGTAGACTCAGTTGTAACAATTGTGGTGGTAACTGTTGTGATAGACTTGGTACCATCCACAACTGGAGCTTCAACAATTGGCTCAGACTTGACGACTTCTTCAACTACCGTAACTTCCTTTTGTGGCTCAGGAATTGGTTCCTCTTCATCATCAGAGAAGTTCATGGGTTCATCCAAAACATCCATCCACGAGCTGGAAGAGTCATCCACGGGTAGTCCGGCATAAGCTGGTTTCTTTGGCTGGTCAGGTATCTTCACCGGTTCAACCGTTTGCTTGGGCTCCTCAGGAAGAGTAGTTTCGCTGGTAGACTCAGTAGTCACAATTGTGGTGGTAACTGTTGTAAGAGTCTTCTTTTCATCCACAACTGGAGCTTCAACCAATGCCTCAGACTTGACCACTTCTTCAATGAGCGTAACTTCCTCTTGTGGCTTAGGAACAGGTTCAACAATTGCCACAGGCTTCACGACTTCTTCGACGACAGTAACTTCCTTTTGTGGCTCTGGTTCCTCTTCATCATCAGAGAAGTTCATGGGTTCATCTAAAACATCCATCCACGAACTGGAGGAGTCATCCACGGGCAGACCGGCGTAAGCTGGTTTCCTTGGCTCTTCAAGTATCGTGGGCTGCTCAGGAATAGAAGTTTTGCTGGTATTCTCCGTGGAAATTGTAGTCGTTGTAACTGTTGTGATCGTCTTAGTTTCATCTACAATCTTAGCATCGGTTGGCTCAGCCTCGTTTACTATTTCAGCAACCGTGATCTTCTTTTCTGGCTCAGAAATTGGTGTGTCTTCCATGGCTTCGGCTTCAACTTCAAATGGAGCAAGTGGAGTTTCTATTTCACCTGAAGTGACCGTTTCAACTGTGATGGATGTAGTCTCTGTCACTTTTTCGGTTGACGCAGAAACTTTAGGTTCCAATTTAGTGTCAATGAATGGAGCCAAAGGAGTTGGCTTTTCACTGTCTACTTCCTGAATTTCGTCTTGTTTTTTCTCCTTTTGAACAGGCTGGGGTGCAATCACTTGATGACTAGATTTTTCTGCATTGAGGAAATCAACCACATCAGTGGGTGATTTCCGCTTCGACTTTTGCTTCGGTTTTTTAGTCTTCGGTTCCGTTGCTTCCAATGTGATTGGAATGCTTACAGTGTGCTCTTTTGTTAATTTCCTCACATCTTCAACAAAAGTAGCCTTGGTCTCAACTTGAAGGGGTCGAATTTGCTGAGCAGGTTCTGGTACGTTATGTGCGGCTATGGCAGCCCATGACATTCCAAATGTGTTTGGGGCGGGAGCAGGAGATGGTTCCCGAACCGGAATTGTGGCACTTTTTTCTTCTTCTTCAAATGCCTCAGTTTCCTTAGGGAGCTTAGCATCCTGAATTGGTTGCACTGGCTTCTGAGATGGTGTTGTATGTGTCTTATCTTTTGGTTTCTTCGATTTCTTTTTTTGTGGTTTCTCGTCAACATTAGAAATCTGCGATAGTTGCGAGCGAGAGCGTGAGCGGTTTCTCTTCTTTGAAGTAATTTCCAAGAATCCTTGATCATTATCGGCCTGCAGTTGAGTTTCTGTAAATACTTCTGTAATTTGTATTGTTGGTTTATCGCTGATCCGTGAACGTCTTTCCTGTACTGGTTCCTGCGGTTGATTTTCAACGGCAATTGTTTCTTCCTGATACCAGGATTCTGATTGGTCGCCTTCATCCTCATCTATTAAGTCCTTCCAGGATAACTGAGAGGGTTTCTCCAGATGGTCGTCGGTTTGCGCTTCTTTAATCGAGGGAATGATGGGATCAGGGAACTCCAAAAGAACTTCCTGTGTCTGCTTTTCAGGGGCCAGCTGATTTTGACCCCGAACGTTTGGTTTAGTCGATTCACTCTGATACTTTATGTTTGTGTTGTTGGTGTAACCAGACTTTCTTACTACTTCGGCGTAGGTCTCTGATGATGACCAGACAGACGGTTTCGTTGGAGCCGGCAATGGGATGTTAAATTCGGGCGATGAAGACCCAGAAATGCGTTCAGTTTCTGGTACCTTTTCGTAAGCAACGAAAGTTTCTATAATTTGTTTCTCAGTCTGACCTTTAGTCTGAGGCGATTTCATCTCCCTTTTCGGCTTTTGTTTCTTTTCGTCAGTGTGAACGGACAGGTCTTGAGGAGTAAAGTCCAGAACATTTTGAGGTCTGGGGATCACATCCACAGGTTCAGTAACACGGCTTTCTGTAAACGTTGGAGTCAAATCGATATTATGAGAAACGATTGACGACCATGACAAAGTTTGTGTTGGCAATGGCTCAGGAACTGATTTTATTTCTCTTTCTCGGATTTCTACAGCAGGCTGTTGTATAGGCTGAACTATTTTCGGCTCCTTTTTGGGTTTCAGCTTCTTGGTTTTATCATTCACAACTGTTGAATATATTTGCTCCTGAGCGATAAAATCGTGAACATCCAAAGATTTCTGGGAAGTTTCAGGCAACTTTTGTGTTTCAATAATTTCCTTGGAGACAATGGACGACCAAGACAAGCCCTGGGATGGAACTGAATCGGACTGATGAGGCTTAGGTAATTCCTTGACAAGGGTTGAAACCTCAACAACAGGTTCTTCAACAATGGTTACTTCAACAATGGATTCACTAACAGGCTCTTGAATAATAGACTCAGCGACGGGCTCTTGAACGGGTTCCACCTTAGGTTTCTTTTCCTTCTTAGCCTTCTGCTTCTTAGGCTTTTCTTCTGTAGGTTTCTGATCCTCGGGCTCATCGGTGACTCGTGTCTCTGTTACGTGTGTAGTGACTTCCGTTGTTTGAGATACAATAGAGGACCAGGACAAAGGTTGTGATGGGGAGACCTCTGCGGGTTCCGCTTGTGGCTCTGGTGTAACTAATTCTACAACAGTGGTTACCTCAACAACAGGTTCTTCAACAATGGGTTCAACAACAGGCTCTGGAATAACAGACTCAGTGACGGGCTCTTGAACAGGTTCCACCTTAGGTTTCTTTTCCTTCTTAGCCTTCTGCTTCTTAGGCTTTTCTTCTGTAGGTTTCTGATCCTCGGGCTCATCGGTGACTCGTGTCTCTGTTACGTGTGTAGTGACTTCCGTTGTTTGAGATACAATAGAGGACCAGGACAAAGGTTGTGATGGGGAGACCTCTGCGGGTTCCGCTTGTGGCTCTGGTGTAACTTCTTCCACAACAGTGGTTACCTCAACAACAGGTTCTTCAACAATGGGTTCAACAACAGGCTCTGAAATAACAGACTCAGCGACAGGCTCTTGAACGGGTTCCACCTTAGGTTTCTTTTCCTTCTTAGCCTTCTGCTTCTTAGGCTTTTCCTCTGTAGGTTTCTGATCCTCGGGCTCATCGGTGACTCGTGTCTCTGTTACGTGTGTAGTTACTTCCGTTGTTTGAGATACAATAGAGGACCAGGACAAAGGCTGTGATGGCGAGACCTCTGCGGGTTCCGCTTGTGGCTCTGGTGTAACTTCTTCCACAACAGTGGTTACCTCAACAACAGGTTCTTCAACAATGGGTTCAACAACAGGCTCTGCAATAACAGACTCAGCGACGGGCTCTTGAAAGGGTTCCACCTTAGGTTTCTTTTCCTTCTTAGCCTTCTGCTTCTTAGGCTTATCTTCTGTAGGTTTCTGATCCTCGGGCTCATCGGTGACTCGTGTCTCTGTTACGTGTGTAGTTACTTCCGTTGTTTGAGATACAATAGAAGACCAGGACAAAGGTTGTGATGGGGAGACCTCTGCGGGTTCCGCTTGTGGCTCTGGTGTAACTTCTTCCATAACAGTGGTTACCTCAACAACAGGTTCTTCAACAATGGGTTCAACAACAGGCTCTGCAATAACAGACTCAGCGACGGGCTCTTGAACTGGTTCCACCTTAGGTTTCTTTTCCTTCTTAGCCTTCTGCTTCTTAGGCTTTTCTTCTGTAGGTTTCTGATTCTCGCGCTCATCGGTGACTCGTGTCTCTGTTACGTGTGTAGTGACTTCCGTTGTTTGAGATACAATAGAGGACCAGGACAAAGGCTGTGATGGCGAGACCACTGCGGGTTCCGCTTGTGGCTCTGGTGTAACTTCTTCCACAACAGTGGTTACCTCAACAACAGGTTCTTCAACAATGGGTTCAACAACAGGCTCTGCAATAACAGACTCAGCGACGGGCTCTTGAACGGGTTCCACCTTAGGTTTCTTTTCCTTCTTAGCCTTCTGCTTTTTAGGCTTTTCTTCTGTAGGTTTCTGATCCTCGAGCTCATCGGTGACTCGTGTCTCTGTTACGTGTGTAGTGACTTCCGTTGTTTGAGATACAATAGAGGACCAGGACAAAGGTTGTGATGGGGAGACCTCTGCGGGTTCCGCTTGTGGCTCTGGTGTAACTTCTTCCACAACAATGGTTACCTCAACAACAGGTTCTTCAACAATGGGTTCAACAACAGGCTCTGGAATAACAGACTCAGCGACGGGCTCTTGAACGGGTTCCACCTTAGGTTTCTTTTCCTTCCTAGCCTTCTGCTTCTTAGGCTTTTCTTCTGTAGGTTTCTGATCCTCGGGCTCATCGGTGACTCGTGTCTCTGTTACTTGTGTAGTGACATCCGTTGTTTGGGATACAATAGAGGACCAGGACAAAGGTTGTGATGGGGAGACCTCTGCAGGTTCCGCTTGTGGCTCTGGAGTAACTTCTTTCACCACAGTGGTGACCTCAACAATAGGTTCTTCCACAATGGTTACTTCAACAATGGGTTCAACAACAGGCTCTGGAATAACAGACTCAGCGACGGGCTCTTGAACTGGTTCCACCTTAGGTTTCTTTTCCTTCTTAGCCTTCTGCTTCTTAGGCTTTTCTTCTGTAGGTTTCTGATTCTCGCGCTCATCGGTGACTCGTGTCTCTGATACGTGTGTAGTGACTTCCGTTGTTTGAGATACAATAGAGGACCAGGACAAAGGTTGTGATGGGGAGACCTCTGCGGGTTCCGCTAGTGGCTCTGGTGTAACTTCTTCCACAACAGTGGTTACCTCAACAACAGGTTCTTCAACAATGGGTTCACTAACAGGCTCGTGAATAATAGACTCAGCGACGGGCTCTTGAACGGGTTCCACCTTAGGTTTCTTTTCCTTCTTAGCCTTCTGCTTCTTAGGCTTTTCCTCTGTAGGTTTCTGATCCTCGGGCTCATCGGTGACTCGTGTCTCTGTTAAGTGTGTAGTGACTTCCGTTGTTTGAGATACAATAGAGGACCATGACAAAGGTTGTGATGGGGAGACCTCTGCGGGTTCCGCTTGTGGCTCTGGTGTAACTTCTTCCACAACAGTGGTTACCTCAACAACAGGTTCTTCAACAATGGTTACATCAACAATGGGATCAACAACAGGCTCTGGAATAACAGACTCAGCGACGGGCTCTTGAACGGGTTCCACCTTAGGTTTCTTTTCCTTCTTAGCCTTCTGCTTCTTAGGCTTTTCTTCTGTAGGTTTCTGATCCTCGGGCTCATCGGTGACTCGTGTCTCTGTTACGTGTGTAGTGACTTCCGTTGTTTGAGATACAATAGAGGACCAGGACAAAGGTTGTGATGGGGAGACCTCTGCGGGTTCCGCTTGTGGCTCTGGTGTAACTTCTTCCACAACAGTGGTTACCTCAACAACAGGTTCTTCAACAATGGGTTCAACAACAGGCTCTGCAATAACAGACTCAGCGACGGGCTCTTGAACGGGTTCCACCTTAGGTTTCTTTTCCTTCTTAGCCTTCTGCTTTTTAGGCTTTTCTTCTGTAGGTTTCTGATCCTCGAGCTCATCGGTGACTCGTGTCTCTGTTACGTGTGTAGTGACTTCCGTTGTTTGAGATACAATAGAGGACCAGGACAAAGGTTGTGATGGGGAGACCTCTGCGGGTTCCGCTTGTGGCTCTGGTGTAACTTCTTCCACAACAATGGTTACCTCAACAACAGGTTCTTCAACAATGGGTTCAACAACAGGCTCTGGAATAACAGACTCAGCGACGGGCTCTTGAACGGGTTCCACCTTAGGTTTCTTTTCCTTCCTAGCCTTCTGCTTCTTAGGCTTTTCTTCTGTAGGTTTCTGATCCTCGGGCTCATCGGTGACTCGTGTCTCTGTTACTTGTGTAGTGACATCCGTTGTTTGGGATACAATAGAGGACCAGGACAAAGGTTGTGATGGGGAGACCTCTGCGGGTTCCGCTTGTGGCTCTGGTGTAACTACTTCCACAACAGTGGTTACCTCAACAACAGGTTCTTCAACAATGGGTTCAACAACAGGCTCTGGAATAACAGACTCAGTGACGGGCTCTTGAACAGGTTCCACCTTAGGTTTCTTTTCCTTCTTAGCCTTCTGCTTCTTAGGCTTTTCTTCTGTAGGTTTCTGATCCTCGGGCTCATCGGTGACTCGTGTCTCTGTTACGTGTGTAGTGACTTCCGTTGTTTGAGATACAATAGAGGACCAGGACAAAGGTTGTGATGGGGAGACCTCTGCGGGTTCCGCTTGTGGCTCTGGTGTAACTACTTCCACAACAGTGGTTACCTCAACAACAGGTTCTTCAACAATGGGTTCAACAACAGGCTCTGGAATAACAGACTCAGTGACGGGCTCTTGAACAGGTTCCACCTTAGGTTTCTTTTCCTTCTTAGCCTTCTGCTTCTTAGGCTTTTCTTCTGTAGGTTTCTGATCCTCGGGCTCATCGGTGACTCGTGTCTCTGTTACGTGTGTAGTGACTTCCGTTGTTTGAGATACAATAGAGGACCAGGACAAAGGTTCTGATGGGGAGACCTCTGCGGGTTCCGCTTGTGGCTCTGGTGTAACTACTTCCACAACAGTGGTTACCTCAACAACAGGTTCTTCAACAATGGTTACATCAACAATGGGATCAACAACAGGCTCTGGAATAACAGACTCAGCGACGGGCTCTTGAACGGGTTCCACCTTAGGTTTCTTTTCCTTCTTAGCCTTCTGCTTCTTAGGCTTTTCTTCTGTAGGTTTCTGATCCTCGGGCTCATCGGTGACTCGTGTCTCTGTTACGTGTGTAGTGACTTCCGTTGTTTGAGATACAATAGAGGACCAGGACAAAGGTTGTGATGGGGAGACCTCTGCGGGTTCCGCTTGTGGCTCTGGTGTAACTACTTCCACAACAGTGGTTACCTCAACAACAGGTTCTTCAACAATGGGTTCAACAACAGGCTCTGGAATAACAGACTCAGTGACGGGCTCTTGAACAGGTTCCACCTTAGGTTTCTTTTCCTTCTTAGCCTTCTGCTTCTTAGGCTTTTCTTCTGTAGGTTTCTGATCCTCGGGCTCATCGGTGACTCGTGTCTCTGTTACGTGTGTAGTGACTTCCGTTGTTTGAGATACAATAGAGGACCAGGACAAAGGTTGTGATGGGGAGACCTCTGCGGGTTCCGCTTGTGGCTCTGGTGTAACTACTTCCACAACAGTGGTTACCTCAACAACAGGTTCTTCAACAATGGGTTCAACAACAGGCTCTGGAATAACAGACTCAGTGACGGGCTCTTGAACAGGTTCCACCTTAGGTTTCTTTTCCTTCTTAGCCTTCTGCTTCCTTGGCTTTTCTTCGGTAGGTGTTGAAATATTGTTTGTTGAGGAGTTGAAGTATTCGTCTTGTGAAACAATTGACGACCAAGACAGTGTCTGTGATGTTTGTAAAACGACGGACGACCACGATAGGGCTTGCGATGGCAAAACTTCCTCTGAAATATCAGCTCCCAATTTTGCATTAGGTTCATCAGTAATTGAGTGGTCTGAAACGTCTTCTTTTAGCGGAGTCACTTCAACTCCGTGTTCCTCTTTGGCCAGTTTATTTTCTTTCTTCGATTTTGGTTTCTTGTGTTTTCCATTTACAGCAGTTGAGTAGTTTTGTTCTTGACTGATAAAGTCTTGCACGGCGGTAGATTTTACTGATTTATGTGGTTTTTCAGATACTCTTGGTTTTGAAATTATCGGAGTTACTTCTACAGTCTGGGAGACAATGGATGACCATGACACTGGATTTATTGTCGAATTTTCTGCAACTGATTGAAGTTTTGGTTCTTCCTCTGACTTAAATTCATTGCCAATGGTAGTGACCTCCGAAAAACGCTCCGGCTCAGTTGTAACCACTTCAACAAGAGATTCCGTTTTAGCGGGTTTCTTTTCCTTCTTTGGTTTTTGTTTCTTAGTCTTTTCAATCACTACTGATTTTCTTTCGTGGGAAATAAAGTCATGTAGGTCATGCGATTGCTGTTGGTTGGAAGGACTTTCTCCAGCTATATTATCGTTATCATCATGCTGAGTAATTTTTGTAAAAGGTTCCTGGACACCTTGTCGGACAATCGAAGACCACAAAGTGGTACCGTTACTAGGAAGATTTGCTTCTACGCTATCCTTTAAATCGTCATCGACCATCGCTGACCAAGAGGTTTTAATTTCATCCTTTGGTGAAACCCTTTCTATTGGTAATACTTTATCTTCAGAAGTCAAAATGGTAATATCTTTAGGCTTCTTCGCTGGCTTTTCTTTCTTAGCTTTGGTCTTTTCCTTTATTTCTGGAGTTTTTACTGGTTCTTTTGCTAGTTGACTTTTAACTGGTTGGGGTTGAGTTGGTACTTCAACATTTTTCTGTTCTAAGTTGATAAAGTCCACCGTGTGCCTCAAAACATCAGCATATGATGAGTGCAGTTCCCAAACATTAGTGGGCTTTTTCTTGGCATCTGCAGGTAATGGTTCCGATTTCTTTGGCTGCTCAGGTATCTGCACCGGTTCACCCGTATGCTTGGGCTCCTCCGGAATTGTTTCGCTGGTAGACTCAGTAGTCTCAATTGTGGTGGTAACTGCTGTAATTGTCTTGGTCTCATCCACAACTGGTGCTTTAACAATTGGTTTAGACTTGACAACTTCTTCAACGAGCGAAACTTCCACTTCTGGCTCAGGAACTGGTTCAACAATTGGCTCAGACTTGACGACTTCTTCGACGACAGTAGTTTCCTTTTGTGGCTCAGGCAGTTGTTCCTCTTCATCATCAGAGAAGTTCATGGGTTCATCCAAAACATCCATCCACGAGCTGGAAGAGTCATCCACGGGCAGTCCAGCATATGCTGGTTTCTTTGGCTGCTCAGGTATCTTTACCGGTTCAACCGTTTGCTTGGGCTCCTCAGGAAGAGTAGTTTCGCTGGTAGACTCAGTTGTAACAATTGTGGTGGTAACTGTTGTAATAGTCTTGGTGTCATTTACAACTGGAGCTTCAACAACCGACTCAGGCTTCACGACTTCTTCAACGAGCGTAACTTCTACTTCTGGCTCCGGAATTGTTTCAATAACTGTCTTAGGCTTCTTGACTTCTTCGACGACCGGCTCAGGAACAGCTTCTTCTTCATCATCAGAGAAGTTCATGGGTTCATCCAAAACATCCATCCACGAGCTGGAAGAGTCATCCACGGGCAGTCCAGCATATGCTGGTTTCTTTGGCTGCTCAGGTATCTTTACCGGTTCAACCGTTTGCTTGGGCTCCTCAGGAAGAGTAGTTTCGCTGGTAGACTCAGTTGTAACAATTGTGGTGGTAACTGTTGTAATTGTCTTGGTTTCATCCACTAACGGAGCTTCAACAATTGGCTCAGACTTGACAACTTCTTCAACGAGCGTTACTTCTACTTGTGGCTCAGGAATTGTTTCAATAACTGTCTCAGGCTTCTTGACTTCTTCGACGACCGGCTCAGGAACAGCTTCTTCTTCATCATCAGAGAAGTTCATGGGTTCATCCAGAACATCCATCCACGAGCTAGAAGAGTCATCCACGGGCAGACCGGCGTATGCTGGCTTCTTTGGCTGCTCAGGTATCTTCACCGGTTCAACCGCTTGCTTGGGCTCCTCAGGAAGAGTAGTTTCGCTGATAGACTCAGTAGTCACAATTGTGGTGGTAACTGTTGTAATTGTCTTGGTTTCATCCACTAACGGAGCTTCAACAATTGGCTCAGACTTGACAACTTCTTCAACGAGCGTTACTTCTACTTGTGGCTCAGGAATTGTTTCAATAACTGTCTCAGGCTTCTTGACTTCTTCGACGACCGGCTCAGGAACAGCTTCTTCTTCATCATCAGAGAAGTTCATGGGTTCATCCAAAACATCCATCCACGAGCTGGAAGAGTCATCCACGGGCAGTCCAGCATATGCTGGTTTCTTTGGCTGCTCAGGTATCTTTACCGGTTCAACCGTTTGCTTGGGCTCCTCAGGAAGAGTAGTTTCGCTGGTAGACTCAGTAGTCACAATTGTGGTGGTAACGGTTGTAATAGTCTTGGTTTCATCCACAATAGGAGCTTCAACAATTGGCTCAGACTTGACAACTTCTTCAACGAGCGAAACTTCCACTTCTGGCTCAGGAACTGGTTCAACAATTGGCTCAGGCTTCACGACTTCTTCGACGACAGTAGTTTCCTTTTGTGGCTCAGGCAGTTGTTCCTCTTCATCATCAGAGAAGTTCATGGGTTCATCCAAAACATCCATCCACGAGCTGGAAGAGTCATCCACGGGCAGTCCAGCATATGCTGGTTTCTTTGGCTGCTCAGGTATTTTTACCGGTTCAACCGTTTGCTTGGGCTCCTCAGGAAGAGTAGTTTCGCTGGTAGACTCAGTAGTCACAACTGTGGTGGTAACGGTTGTAATAGTCTTGGTTTCATCCACAATAGGAGCTTCAACAATTGGCTCAGACTTGACAAGTTCTTCAACGAGCGTAACTTCCACTTGTGGCTCCGGAATTGTTTCAATAACTGTCTTAGGTTTCTCGACTTCTTCGACGACCGGCTCAGGAACTGTATCTTCTTCATCATCAGAGAAGTTCATGGGTTCATCCAAAACATCCATCCACGAGCTGGAAGAGGCATCCACGGGCAGACCGGCGTATGCTGGCTTCTTTGGCTGCTCAGGTATCTTCACCGGTTCAACCGCTTGCTTGGGCTCCTCAGGAAGAGTAGTTTCGCTGGTAGATTCAGTAGTCACAATTGTGGTGGTAACTGTTGTAATTGTCTTGGTTTCATCCACTATCGGAGCTTCAACAATTGGCTCAGACTTGACAACTTCTTCAACGAGCGAAACTTCCACTTCTGGCTCAGGAACTGGTTCAACAATTGGCTCAGGCTTCACGACTTCTTCGACGACCGGCTCAGGTACAGTTTCTTCTTCGTCATCAGAGAAGTTCATGGGTTCATCCAGAACATCCATCCACGAGCTGGAAGAGTCATCCACAGGCAGACCGGCGTATGCTGGCTTCTTTGGCTGCTCAGGTATCTTCACCGCCTCAACAGATTGCTTTGGCTCCTCGGGAAGAGTAGTTTCGCTGGTAGACTCAGTAGTTACAATTGTGGTGGTAACAGTTGTCACCGTTTTATTTTCGTCAGCAGTTGAAGATTGGACACATGGCTCAGTTTTCGTAATTTTTTCGATAACCAAGTCCTCTTGTGGCGAGGGTTCTGATTCTGTTATGATTGTGACTTTTGTCACCGTTTTAGTTTCTCCGAGGCCGATTTTTTCTTCATTGGTTGACTTCATTTCCTGGATGGTTTTAATGATCTGTTTTATGTTGGCCTCTTCCCCATTTTCAGGAAGAAGTGGAATCTCTACTTCGTCTTCGATCAGTTCCTTCCACGATTTCTGTTCAACCACCACGTCCTCCGACCCATCGTCAATCATTTCAGCCCATGACCTCTGTGTCTTGTTTTCTTGTAGTTTGGAAACTGGGAAGTATTCTGGGTCTTGCAATGGTTCCTCCAACTTCGTGACTTTTGGTGGAGAATTAGATTTGAGCTTGGCCTTGTCCGTAGTAAATTTAGGTGATGGTTTAATCTTTTCTGCTTCTATAAAATTAGTAACTTGATGACTAACCACTGAGGACCAGGACTGACCGCTTTCTTTCTGAACTTGACTGACATCTGGAGATATGGCACGAACCATTGTCTTTGCCTGTTTCTCATAACGATCGTTTTTGACTGTCTTTTGGATCGGCTGAACCTCCTTCTTAGCCTTAGGTGCCAAATCAGTCATATGATCAATTTGACTGGCGATTTTAGCCCATGTAATTGTATTTTCATCTTGACTTTGTAATACCTCAACAACATCACTATCATCTGATGTCGACTGAATGATTTTAGGCTCATGAGTTTCCTCTTTGACTTTGCGCTTGATGATTTTTTCAGACTGAGGCTTGGCTTCTGGTTTTGCAGGTTTCCGTTCTTTTCGTGGTTGCGTCTCTTCCTTGCGCTCTTCTTTAAGGGCTTCAACTGGCTTCTTACGGGAGGCTATGTCATCAACCCACTCGCCAGGTTTCTTTACCAAAGATGCCCAAGAGAAGGAATTTCCTGTGTTTTCGATAGGAATGGCCTTTTCAACTTCGACCTCGCGCTGAACAACAGTTTCTTCCGCCGGTTCACTACTAATTTCGGATTCAGGTTCTGCCACTGGAGTGGGTTTCTTCTTAGACTTTTGCTTCTTGGGCCTTTGAGGTTTATCATTGTCTTTTGTTGGTTCCCTTACGTCTGTTGAAGTTGCTACAGCAGTCTTAATATGCGTAACAGTGTTGTCGATCCATTCGCCCGGTCTCTTGACAAGTGAGGCCCAGGAGAATGCATTGCTACTCTCTGACTTCTTATTCCGTTCTTCTGTCAGTTTCGTCTCTACAGGTTTCTCTACAGGTAAAGCCTCTTTTGGTACTGGCGCGGGTTCAGGTTGTTCGTCTTCAGATGTGGTGGAAACTGGTTCAACGATTGGTTTCTTTGACTTTTTAGTCTTCTTGGCCTTTGCTGGCTTTTTGGTCTCCTCCTTTTCTTTCTTACGAGGTTTTTCCTCAATTAAGGCAGGTGCGTGGGTAACTTCTTTCTTAGTTACTGTTGTATCTGACCATTCACCAGGCCTACGCACAAGAGCCGACCAAGTCAGTTCGGTGGTGCTAGAAACATCCCTCTCGTCGGAAGATGGTTCCTTTGAACTTTCTGTTGTTGGTTTAGATAGTTCACTTTCGGTGGTAAGCTTGGACTGTTCCGTGTCGCTGCTCGGCTTAGATTTGTCACTTTCAGTGCTTGGTGCAGACAGTTGAATACTCTTTTCAACTATAGGTCGTTTCTCGGGCTTCGTCTTTTTCTTGCGCTCTTGGGTCTTGGTGCTGACTATAGCTGGTGTGGCCGGGACTTCTTTCTGGGGCTGTGAGTCAGTTGTAGCGACAGCTTCGTCAGTGACGCCAGAGTTAAGTAGCACATCAGCATAGGATTTTCCATCTCTGTTCTTCGTCCAAATATTCTCCACCTCTTCCACTATTTGTATCGGTTCTGGAACGTATGTCTCCTGTACAGGCTGAACATTGAGAATTTCCTCCTGTGGTTCCACCTTCTTGTTCTGTCGCTTTGATGGCTTAGCTTTTTTGGGCTTTGATTGTGGAACAATCGTTTGCTCTGTCCTATTCCTTGGAATAAATTCGTTGTACACTCTTTCATTTGCAAGGAACGTATGCGTTTGGTCGGAGTAAGTATGTCTCAAATAAGAAGGAGTAAACTCAGGAGCATCCGCTGATAGGGTTGAAGTGAAGCCAATGCTTCCAGTGTTAGGAATTGTGTCCTCCAAAACGCTGGACCAGGTATCAATAGGTTCCTCCAGGGGTTTCTCCAATTGATTAACTTTCTCTACCTCATTGCCTATTGTCAGCGCTTCCACAGAGGTAATCTCCTCTTCGACAAGAGCGGAAGCTTCGGGAATACTCGTTTTGCTAGTAGACTCAGTGGTAACAGTTGTTGTGGTAACTGTTGTAAAAGTCTTGGTATTATCCACAACAAGAGCTTCAATGATAGGCTTAGAAACTGGTTCAACAAATGGCTCAGGCTTCACGACTTCTTCGACGACCGTAACTTCCTTTTGTTGCTCAGGAACTGGTTCTTCTTCGTCATCAGAGAAGTTCATGGGTTCATCCAGAACATCCATCCACGAGCTGGAGGAGTCATCCACGGGCAGTCCGGCATATGCTGGTTTCTTTGGCTGCTCAGGTATTTTCACTGGTTCAACCGCTTGCTTGGGCTCCTCAGGAAGAGTAGTTTCGCTGGTAGACTCAGTTGTAACAATTGTGGTGGTAACTGTTGTAATAGTCTTGGTGTCATTTACAACTGGAGCTTCAACAACCGACTCAGGCTTCACGACTTCTTCGACGACCGTAGTTTCCTTTTGTGATTCAGGAATGGGTTCTTCTTCGTCATCAGAGAAGTTCATGGGTTCATCCACAACATCCATCCACGAGCTGGAAGAGTCATCCACAGGCAGACCGGCGTATGCTGGCTTCTTTGGCTGCTCAGGTATCTTCACCGGTTCAACCGTTTGCTTGGGCTCCTCAGGAAGAGTAGTTTCGCTAGTAGACTCAGTAGTCACAATTGTGGTGGTAACTGTTGTAATTGTCTTGGTTTCATCCACTAACGGAGCTTCAACAATTGGCTCAGACTTGACAACTTCTTCAACGAGCGTTACTTCTACTTGTGGCTCGGGAATTGTTTCAATAACTGTCTCAGGCTTCTCGACTACTTCGACGACCGGCTCAGGAACAGCTTCTTCTTCATCATCAGAGAAGTTCATGGGTTCATCCAGAACATCCATCCACGAGCTAGAAGAGTCATCCACGGGCAGACCGGCGTATGCTGGCTTCTTTGGTTGCTCAGGTATCTTCACCGGTTCAACCGTTTGCTTGGGCTCCTCAGGAAGAGTAGTTTCGCTGGTAGACTCAGTAGTCACAATTGTGGTGGTAACGGTTGTAATTGTCTTGGTTTCATCCACAATCGGAGCTTCAATAATTGGCTCAGACTTGACAACTTCTTCAACGAGCGAAACTTCTACTTCTGGCTCAGGAACAGCTTCTTCTTCATCATCAGAGAAGTTCATGGGTTCATCCAGAACATCCATCCACGAGCTAGAAGAGTCATCCACGGGCAGACCGGCGTATGCTGGTTTCTTTGGCTGCTCAGGTATCTTCACCGGTTCAACCGTTTGCTTGGGCTCCTCAGGAAGAGTAGTTTCGCTGGTAGACTCAGTAGTCACAATTGTGGTGGTAACTGTTGTAATTGTCTTGGTTTCATCCACTAACGGAGCTTCAACAATTGGCTCAGACTTGACAACTTCTTCAACGAGCGTTACTTCTACTTGTGGCTCAGGAATTGTTTCAATAACTGTCTCAGGCTTCTCGACTTCTTCGACGACCGGCTCAGGAAGAGCTTCTTCTTCATCATCAGAGAAGTTCATGGGTTCATCCAGAACATCCATCCACGAGCTAGAAGAGTCATCCACGGGCAGACCGGCGTATGCTGGCTTCTTTGGCTGCTCAGGTATCTTCACCGGTTCAACCGCTTGCTTGGGCTCCTCAGGAAGAGTAGTTTCGCTGGTAGACTCAGTTGTAACAATTGTGGTGGTAACTGTTGTAATAGTCTTGGTGTCATTTACAACTGGAGCTTCAACAACCGACTCAGGCCTTACAACTTCTTCGACGACCATGGTTTCCTTTTGTGGTTCAGGAATGGGTTCTTCTTCGTCATCAGAGAAGTTCATGGGTTCGTCCAAAACATCCATCCACGAGCTGGAAGAGTCATCCACGGGCAGACCGGCGTATGCTGGCTTCTTTGGTTGCTCAGGTATCTTCACCGGTTCAACTGTTTGCTTGGGCTCCTCAGAAAGAGTAGTTTCGCTGGTAGACTCAGTAGTCAGAATTGTGGTGGTAACTGTTGTAATTGTCTTGGTTTCATCCACTATCGGAGCTTCAACAATTGACCCAGACTTGACCACTTCTTCAACAAGCGTAACTTCGTTTTGTGGCTTGGGAACTGGTTCAACAATTGGGTCAGTAGTTGTTGTTTCTTCAGAAGTGATTTCGACTTGAACCTCTGTGGCTTCCAATATTTTCTGCCTAGCCTCAGCCTTATTAAGCGAAATTATGTCAAATTTGGGGACCTCAAAGTTATATATGGTAGGGACATTTTCTGTTTGTTGAGTTGCTACAGAAACCGGTGTTGTTGTTGAACCCATGTCGGTGACGTTAGTTTTATTACTAGTTTCCGAACCATCGCCAAAGCTTACCGTCTTTAGTGAATGTATAGGTTCAGGTTCTGTAGAATTTACTGGTTCGATTTCTTTACCTTTAGAATTGATTATGTGATAATTACCCTCAGCAATATTAAATGTAGATAAATCAAATTTGGGAATTTCAAATATTTTTTCAAGGGGAGAAAGTGGCTCAACATTAGTGATTATACTTAAAGTGCTTACCGTGTTAGCCACAAATGCGTCAGCAATTAATGCGCTTGGTTGGGCAGAAATAATTTGATTAGCGATTTTAGTAGGAGCAGGATTTGACTGAGTTTCACATGTATTTTCAACTGGCACTTCTTCTTGAGGAGGAACAGGGACAACTTTAATTATAGACTCATGATAAAGAATGTCTGACTTCGTGTGATCGATTAACTTGACGGAGGAGATTAAAGACGAGTCTTGAGAAATGTTGCAAAGCCAATTCTCGGATTCTGGAAGAGGAATTGCCTGAGTATCAAGCTGCACTTCTTCTTTGGTTGGAACAGGAGTTTCCGAAACTGGCAATACTTCTTTAACGGACTCTTGATAACAAACGTCTGTCTTACTGTGTTCGATTGACTTGACACTAGAGATCACGGACTCGTCCTGGGAAACATTTTGCGCAATCGTGTCCTGCTTAACTACGGGTTTAACTGCATCGGTTAGTTCTTCAACTAAAGAGGGGACATTAATTGCTTCATTACCTTTACTCTCTTCTAGAATAACCTGAACCGTTTCTTGCTTAATGAACTCTTCGGGAATAGCGGGTCGCTTCTTTTTATCTTTCTTGGATAGTTTTTTCTGAATGTCCTCGAAAAGCTTTTGCTCTTCAGGGCTTAATTCTGCAGGGCTAGTTTCAGAGGAAGCTAATTGGATCGCTTCTGGGATCTTGACTAGTTCATCTGATGGGGTAGTTTTTACGGCTATCAATGGAATGGGGTCTGTCTTAAGTTCTACTGCTTCTGGGACTTCAGTTTTTGACAACTCAACTACTTCAATCACGGAATTCTTACTACTCTCGGCTGTTCTTTGCAGGGATTCCACATTTTCAGTCACAGTCTCGGTCACCCGAAGACTAACCTCCGGAAAATCAAGATGCATTTTCACAATAGGTGTCTTCAGTTTCTCTTCATGGGTTATTAGGGAAATCTTTTGAACTGTGCCCGGTGGATATGCACCGTCAATGCCTTCTCCCACGAAAAGAACATTTGTGCCATCTTCGGTTTCGAAGCTTCGTCGTTGTGTGGTCGTGAGTATTGTATTCTTGGTAGTCGTCGTAGTAGTGGTAATACTATCCGTCTCGTTAATGGCGCCATTAGTCTTGTTTGCAGCGTATTGCTGTTCACCAAGCTTCGGCAACTCGATTGTGCTTGTTTCGATGCCAATAACCTTGACCCCAGTCGGACTGTCCTTCAATCCTAATTGTATGTTTGAACCCAGATTATCTAGCTTTAGTTCGGAACTAGGCGTTACAGCAGGGGAGGTTGAACGCGAGGAAACAACCGGACTAATTGGCCTCTGATCGGGCATCTCAATGCTTGAAGTCACAATCACATCTCCCGGTGTCTCACTCTCTGTGAGAAGAATTCGTCCGTCATTGGCTATTCTCTTTGTGATTCGCATTGTTCGAATCGTCGTAGTTTTGATGATTGCACCGTCGATTTGACTTGATGTGGTTGAAGATTCGCTCGGCACCTCCGAAATAGTTGGCGAAGCTTCTCGTACTGTCACTGGTTCGCTAGCGGTGCTAGTCTCCTCCGTGGTAGTTTCACCATCTTCATTTAGTTTTTTCACGATCTTTGTAGTACGCACAGTTGTTGTCTTAGTTACACCACCACTAGCCTGGTCAACAGGCTCTACTGGTTCCGGTTCTTCGATGTCCGGATCGGGAAGAGAAGCGTCAACATTTTGTTCCGCGTTTTGGGAAACCTTTTTGACAATTTTTGTTGTTCGAACAATTGTAGTCTTGACAACATCCCCAACCTCTGAAGATTCAGGTTCAGGTTCAATTGGAGCTAGATTATAAGGTTCCTCAATAACTGAAATCTCAGGAACGACATTCTGTGGCTTGGTGTATTTTTCAGCCGCATTCTGTTCTGCAACAATGAAGTCTAAAACTGTAGACTTTACTTGGGTAAGCTGGGGAACCTCGATAGGTGTAGCCGTAACTAGGAGTTTATCCTCTACGCCAATAGGGATTTTAGGAACTTCTGGAAGATCAATGGATTCATCCGGTTCAGCGCAGGTGACAGGAACATCAGGTAGGTTTAAAATTGCATCTTCAGTTTCGCTCAGAACCTTGGTCACAGCCTTTGTTGTTCGTGTTGTTGTGGTCTTAGTTATGCCCTCGCTGTTTGATTCAGTTGTAACAGATTCAGCCACAATCGGAGCATCTTGCATGACTGTTTCGACAATTGGTAGGGAAGTCTCGGCTTCGCTGCTGGCCACACTGATGTTCTCGCTTTCTTGGGAAATCTTTTTGATAATTTTGGTGGTGCGCACAATAGTTGTTTTTATCACACCTCCCTCCTCGGGCTCAGGCACCACATCCGCTACAGGTGATGTAACCTCCAATGATGGTTCCACTTGAGCTTCTTCTACCTTGGGAGATTTGATGGTTTTAGTGGTTGTGGTTTTAGTTGTTTTAACCACGCCCTCATCGCTTATTTCGCGGCTATTCGTTTCCGATTTTTCTATCTTGGGAGGTTCGGTAGCTTCTTCTGCCAAATCGTTAGACCCCAAAGATGAGGGTGCATCGGAATAAGTCGAAGAGGTCATCTCCTGGCTTTCCTGCTGACTGTTGCTGATTTTCTTAACGATTTTGGTTGTACGGATAACTGTCGTCTTAATGAGGCCGCTATCATCGCTGACAAAGGTTTGCTCAGACGACTGTTTTTGAGTATTATCCGTAGTAGTTGCACTTGTTATGTTCAGGGGCTCTGTGATTTCTAGTTGTGGGTCGACAATTTCGACAACCTTTTGCTCAATGGAAGTTTCAGGTTTGTTCTCCAATTTCTTTTGTTTCTTCTTATCCTTTCTCGAAGGTTTTTGCGGCTTCTGTAGCTCCTTCTCAGTTGTAATCACAGCCACGACTTCATTGGTTTCTTCAGGTACAGCTAAACTTTCCACCTCAACTGTTTTCTCCTGGATCAATTTCTGCGATTCGGGTTGCGTAATTTCCTCAGCTTGTTTAAGGACTTCTTCAACAACATTTTGTGCAGCATCCTTTATGACTTCCAAGGATGTCACAACTGTGGTAGGCAGCAGTGTTACATCACGTTCCACCTCAGGTTCATCTTCAAAGACCTCCTCAACTATTTCCTCCCCATCCTCGGTGATGCGTTTCAGGATGCGCTTTGTCTTAGTAATAACAGTCTTAGTTATCGATCCCTGCTGCACGATTGTGTCCTGCGTTGTAGAGATTCCAGTCACATCAATGGGCACCTCATTGATAGTAGTTTCGATCGTTGGTAAATTGTATTGCTCAACGGAAATGTTCTCTTCAGGCAAATCATCAATGACATCTTCCTCGACAATCTCCTCCTTGCCGTCTACAATTCGCTTTACTATGCGCTTGGTAATGTGCTTGGTTATTGTTCGCGTTGTGATGGTTGTAGTGCCACTTTCCGTTGAGATTGTGTTAGTCGATGTAGTAATCGTGGGTTCGCCTTCGATAATAGTCTCAGTAATATCTGCCGGGGAAGCTTCAGTAGCTGCTGAACTTTCCTTTGTGGTTTTTGCAACCGTATTTTCCGAAACTGGTTCGAAAAGTTCAACTGCAGGCTCAGTTACCACAGTGTTCTCGATGGTAACGACGTTAGTTTCCACAGCAGTAGATTCCACTGGTGTTGAAAGAACTTCAATATCATCATGTTTAGCTTCCTTCTTAGAACGCTTTTTGTCCTTCTTTGTAGGCACTGAAGAAGGAACATCTGGCTGAACAACTGGCTTTACGTTTTCTGTGATAGTAACAGAGGTTTCCACAACAGTTTCTGACTGTTTCTTTTCCTTTTTGGACAGAGTAGGACTAACTTCAGGTTCCTTTGTCTCAATCACAGATGGTAGTGCAATCTCTTTTTCAATAACAGGCTCAACAGGCTTCTTACTGACCTCTTGCTCCACAACTGTCTTGGTCTTTTTCTTGTCCTTCTTTGAAGGTGCAACTGGAATCACAGGGTTTTCCTCAGTGACAATCTCCTTTTCAACTATCTTCTCAACAACAGTTTTGGTTTGCTTCTTTTCCTGCTTTACCTGAACAGATTTCTGTTCAATTTCAGCTGCCGTCTCGACGATGGGCTCATTGGACTTGGTGCTTACAACCTCCTGAATAACCGTCTTGGCTTGCTTCTTCTCCTTTCTGGTTGGAGCGACTGGTGCCACTTCAGCAACAGGGTCGTCTGGCTTTAGAGCTTCCTTTTCCTTTACTGGTTTTTGTTTCTTATCTCTCTTTGAGGGAGCTGGAGCTGCTTCTAGTGGCTGAGTAATCTCAACAGCAGGTTCAATTATGTTCTTTATCACAGTTGTCTCCACCACCGTTTCCTTTTTCTCCAAAACAGGTAAGGCCGGTTTCTTATCCTTTTTAGATGGCACTGGCTCATCTTTTGGCTCAGCAATTGTAATGCTCTCACTATCGGTTGACTTCTTAGTCTTCTTTGATTTCCTTGGCTTTGGCTCTGGCTTAGAAGTCTCTTCAACCACCGGATGGGAAATCGGAGCATCAGTGACTGGCTTGCTTTCCACCAAAGTTACACCATTTCTATCGGGTGACTGGGATTTCTTACTTGTCTTACCATCTTTCCTAGTACTCTGTCTAATGGGCAATGGTTCTGGTTGAGTTTCGTGTCTCACTCTCTTTGTACGCGATGTGCGCGACTCAACATTGTCAATCTTGCGTTCCCATGTTGGCGATTTCTCGACATGTCTGGATTGCTGATTGCTCTTATTAGTGAAGGTAGAAGTACTGATTGTAGCCTGTTCTGGTTTGCGTTGCAAGGGCGGCGAGGACGTAAGGCGCACTGGGGTCGGTTGCTGGCTGGATGGCTGGAAAACTGGATGTTCTGCGTGCTGGAGACCGAAAAGGACTTCGGCGTAGGTGCTGCCTGTACTGATGTCCTGGGGCCGGACCTGTTTATTGCTTCGCCTCTGAGGCTGGGGGTGGACCGTAACTGTTGTTGGAGCTTCCGGGACCGGAAGCTGTGGGACTTCTGGGACTGCGACGACTTCCTGAGTCTGCTGCAATATCACAGTTGGCTGTGTCTGTTCGGAAACAATGGTGGTGGTCTCCGTTACATAGCTGGTTGTAGTAAGAGCTTGAGATTGAACTTGGAGCTGAGGTTCGACCGGGAACTGCGGAGCTTGTGGCTCATCCAATGGTATGGTTTCGATAGCATCAACATCAAATTGACCAAAAGTAATGTCTGGTCGCGGTTCGTCCTGCTCAAACTCCTGTGGTTCTACAGGTCGCAGCATGTGAACATGCTCTTCAATGTAGTACGGCTCGCTTGGGACTACTTCCGGTTGGATTTGCTGGGTGCTGGTGGTCAAAGGCTCTGTTGCACTCTGTTGAACCATAGATGCCAACGTGGTAACAACGCGATCCAGCACGCTGTTGCCCGTGGTCGAGGTAAGAGTGTTCTCCACCCGATAGGGATCAAGCAGATAGGTCTGCTCTACCGTCTCCTGCTGGTAGTCCTGCAAGGGTTCGATTTGCTGCTGCTGCTGCTGTGGGTATTCCTGGGAGTACTCAGTCGTTTGCTGGCTGTAGTAAATTTGATTCGGTTCAGCGGGATAAACCGTCGAGTAGGGCTCGGTCTGAGCCACCGGCTGATAGTAACCTGTCAAAAGCTGATATTGTGTAGCCGCCGCCGGTGGCACAGCCACCTGCTGATACTGTATGGGATACTGCATCTGCATGATCTGCTCGTAATAGTTCTGTTGAGTCTGCTGCTGTGGCTCGGTCGCAGACCCTCCTGTCACATAGCCCCACTGACCGCTATCGGCCACGTTTTCGTACATTGTCTGATACAATTGAGGATCGGGCTGCAAGTAGGTGGCTGCAATTTCTTCTGCTGTCATGGGCACTTCGTAATTGCTGAGGGATTTCGGTTGGTGAGACTGTTGCAGCAGTGGTTGCTGCAACTGTTGTTGCTGCGGGGAAGAATAGTCCAGTTCTGTGCTTGTTTCGGTGATGTATTGTTCCAGTTGCGGTTGCTGTTGCGTTTCCTTGATGGGCTGTGGTTCGGGTTCGGGTACGTAAATACTGCCAGAAACTACGGCACTGGCATCCACTACATCCTGAATGGTAAGATCCGTGCGGCCTTGAACTGCCTGGGCGGCCAGCTGTTCGGCCTTAAGGCGCTCCAGTTCCAGACCTCGAAGGACCTCGGCATAGGAAGTCGATCCAGGCACCCACATGGGGCTACGAGATCTAGTCCGATCATCAATGGGCAAATAGAGTTGTTCCTGGTGTTGTTGTTGCGGTTGCTGCTCCAATTGAATCTCGATTGCGGGTTGTGGTTGAGCTGGAGCTTGAGGTCGTCGTCTGGGCGAGCGACCACGACGTTCTGGCCGCGGTGGTTGAAGTTTCTTACCCGGTTTCGCCTGAGGATGGTGCTTCTGCTCGCTTTCGATGAACTGAGTGTTGGGGTTGGTTGTCGTTGTCGTTGCTGTGCTAGGAACTGAGGTTGGGGTGTTGTCGCTGGGTGGTGTAACCTGTTGTTGGCGCTCATATATCGCTGTGGGAATAGTGCTGCCTCCGCCATTGAACTCGTATCGCTCCTGGCTTTGGGCTTCATCCCCTTGGGTACGTCTCGAAGTTGTTGTGGTAGTCGTAACTGTTGTAATAATTGTCTGGTTCTGAGTATCGTCGTTCGTTTGTTGTTGCTGCCGGGTCGTTGATCTTGTCGATGTCGTCGTTGTAGAGGGGTCACGTTCTGGTCGGGGATTTGGTGTTACCGATTCATTACCGCTGCTTACCGGACTCGCTTGTCCCGACAACACTTCAGCATAGGTTAGACCCACTGCCGCCGTTGGCTTCATAAGCAACGAGACAGTCGATGAAGTGGTCACCACTGAATGGGGATCCAGCGCATAGGACTTTCGAGCGGTCGCATCGTAGACTTGCTGCATGCCATCGATTGATTCTCGCATTGCCTAATTGTTCATCATGGTTCACGTATCACAGTGAAAGAGAGAGAGAGTGGGAGAGATAGGGGGAAGATTTGCCAAAAACGTTAGCTTTGATATGATTGCAGGGGTTTCAAAGGGGGGGACTCAAAGCTAAGCTACCTAACAATAACCTAAACTCCCTCATAAATTATACTCAAAAGGGGCTTGCGTTTTTAAAAATATAATTCGATATTTTAATTTATTTTGTTTAAATATAGCATATATATATATAATTGTAAATTCTTAAACATGGGTCATGTTTTTCTGATTAGAATAGTGACGGCAGTTGACAGTTTGGCCGAGGCCACCGTCCCTGGGAGAAGGAGAGCGGTAGCAAGGGCAAACGGAAGACGCCGGGGTGGCTGCTTTGGCTTTGATCTAGTTCTAGATTGGCTTTAACTTATGGTTAAGGGTACGGCTTCCTAAATCTCTAGCTTGGCATCGTCCGGCGTGCCGCGATGTATTAACAACTTGATGCGCTCATTACGTGCAGTTATTTTCGAATGCAGATTTTTGACACGTTCCCGACATGCCTATTGTTTATATATATAGGGTATATATGGTGCATGTTTTATTGTTTTTTGAAAGAGTTCGAATGGTTGGCGTGAGAGCAGATATATAGATATATAGAGAAGAAATACAAAAGATGTCAGCATATATATTGAGATTCGTTTATGGTAATTTTAAGACAGCGAGCACATTATACGCCATGGGATAGATACAGGAAAAGCGACCATTAACCATGTTCGATATTTCGTTTTTAAAGAAGAAGAAGTAAGCAGTACCCATGTGTGTTTGTTTATGGGTGTGTGATCAAGGGTTGTTTATTCGATGGCGTTAAAGGGGGGTTACATCGGATATGCAGCAGATTTGGATTAGTCACAGTTTTATAAGTAGCGCAACAGGCAAGCGAGCAAAGCCCAAAGATAAGTTTTAATTGGTTTAATATATTATTAGTAAAGAACAATGTTTATTATGGAGTGTGTTTAATAATTTGCATGTTTGTTTTTCGATTGTTTTTCAGCGCAACGACACCAGGATTTTTGTTTATATTCAACAAAAGTTACGTAGAGAAAAGATAAAGAGAAATACAATTGTCAAAAAATAAAATACCAAATCAAATTATAAACCGTAACCATAATTAAAAGATAACCGACTTTCGGTTTTACAATACCAGATAGTTATAGAAAAGGTATATAGAGAAGGAGAGGGAGCTGCTTTGTGAAGAAAATGATTGCTTGGCTAAGCTGACTAAATAATTAAATCAAATAAAAATTAAACGAAATTAAAAACTTTTTAAAAATGTCTAAGCCAAAGCTTAATGTGTTGTAGTTGTGCCATAAAATGTGACGATTTAAATGCCATGTGATGACTGTACTTTCTTTTGGGTGTTTATGTGTGAGGTCAGGTGAAGGGAATCAAAAAAGTTCTCATAGCAAGAGCTGCCCCCTTAGTTATTATCAAAATTAGCTACAGTACCAAATTGAATTGAATTCTATATTTTGCCACTTACCGCCAACATTGCAGTTCGCAATGTAAAGTTAAATTTTAGTATTAAAATTACAAGCTATTTGAACAACAAGGGAAATCTTGATTTTAACCTATTGCTAGGCCACCTGCTTCTAAATATAATCATTTTGTTTATGGCCAACAAAAACAATGGAAAACGTTTTGACTCTAAAAATAGTCCATGTGATTGTCTGGATGCGTAGGAATTTGCTTTTATTTTCTGGGTGGCCTAACCCTGACGACAAGAACTTATTTGTTTCTGGGCATTAAAAATACTTTCGGGCCGCAGCACGTGACAAATGGTAATGATGAGACTCGCAAGCTTTGATTTTGATGAGGTATAATTTTTTGTGGGTATTTTTCCAATGAGAGCGATATGATAGCAATGGCATTTGAGAATGAGAGCTGCACGGTTGGTAGATGAGAAATGAAAAATGTTTAAACGTAAGGAAACATAAAAATGAAATGTGAATGATAAATGTTGATTTGTGTGAGAGCATATGAAATAAAACCAATTCGAAAATAAAAACGTAATAGAATTTTGCCGAACGAAAAAGTGAATAAAACTGAAAAATAAGAAAATAAAAATGCGCGTTGTTTTTCTTTTTTTCTTGAAAAACTAAATAAAATAAAATTAAATACGCAGCCACCGTGCAACTGTTTTCTTCAGATCTACCCGCACACATTTAAGCGCAAGGGGCAAAACCATTTCAAATATTAATCAAGTTTTGTATATTATAGATATTCGGGTAAGGGGTTAATAACTTTTGTTTTTTGTTGTTCTGTCAACTGTTTTTCATAGCGATGAAGGATCGTTCACAGCAATGACGAAATGATATAGATCAGGGGGTTTAATATTGGATAACCGACTTTACTAGAGAGCTCCTGGCAATATACTTTGTATCTGCTATCTGAACTAAACTGCTAGCTGGTTTTCTTTTTTTTTTTTTTTTTTTTTTGCTAAACGGGTCTACTAAATCTGGCAAAGACTTGGACGGTACGTACCTGTTGCTCGGCTAATGCGCGCTCGCGATCGTGCGGCAAGTACGTGGGCGCCATCACCAGGCGGAGCTGCTGCTCCTCCTGGATGATGCGCTGGCGCAGGGTCTGCATCTGCTGCTGGTAAACATCGATCTGGGCCAGCGTCTGCTCGAGGCTCTGCGACTTGGCCTTGACCAGTTCGCCCAGGCCGTCGAGCACGCGCACCAGATCATCGACATTCTCGCTCAGGCGCGGATCACCGCCCATGCCGTTGCGGAAATGAACCTGCGGATGAGATGGTAAGCAGGAGGAATTAGCGCAGCCGCCGGGGCCAATACTCACCTCCAGTTTCTCAATAGACAGACGCAATTTCGTTTTCTGCACATTAATATCGGCCAGGGTCTTCTCACAGAAGCCGAGCTGATCGCGCAGCGGTTTCTTCTGCTGCTGCGAGGAGTCCAGGCTCTGCTTCGTCTTCTCGTGCCAAGAGCGTATATCCTTAATCTTGCGTTCACATTGGTCCCATTCCTCGCAGGCCTCTTGCAGCAGGGAGTTCTAAAAGAGAAAAAAAAGAAAAAGGGGAAAAATAATATTATTTACTGGTTGCGAGTCCCAAAGGTCAGACCACTTTACCCTCTCTAGCAGCACCGCTTCCACGGATATCTTCGCATCCTCGGCCTCCTGCAGTTTGTCCTTGAGATCGCCCACAGTCGTCACCTGGCCAATGTGCTCCAGTTCCTTGTCCATTTCGCTCAGATGCTTCACAATCGGTTTAATACTCTTCACAGCCGTCACATAGTCGTTCAGTTTGTTTCGTGCCTCGGGCAGGGTGCGCAGCTCAATCGTTTGATCGATGAAGGTTCGCTTCTCCGCCGCCCACGACATCACGATCTGGTAGAGATTCATGAACCTCGTCCATGCATCCAGACTATCGCCCACCGCCTGCTTCTTCTCATCCAGCCAGCCACGAACTTGGGCCAGCGATGCGGCCAACTGATCGATGGTCGTCTGCACCAGCGTCTTCTCCTCGCTGTTGCGACAATTCTCGATGATCAGCTGACCGTTGGTCTTGACCAGGGTGAAGCGTTCGTAGATGGCGGTGATCTCGTGATTGATGCGCTGCAGCAGCTCCTTCATCTGTGTCGGTGTGAGGCTTCGTTCCTGCACCTGCACCTCGGCCGAGAGCAGCCAGCGCTGAATCTCATCCACACCGGCCACATACTCGGTGCGAACGGTCTTCGCGCGCTTGAAATCCTTCTCTTTGGTCTCCATTGTCACCTGGACACGTTCGGCGAGTAGCTCGAGTGCGGTGAACTCCTGGGCAATGTCGCTGGGCAGCTGATTCTGTTTGGCCTGATAGTGGGCCGTTGTCTGGGCCACCAGCGATTTGCTCTCCTCGGCGGCCTGCTGCACCTGGCTATTTAAAGTGATCAGAAGCTGTTCGGTTTGGGAGATATGCTCGTCGTAGACGTGAACCGATTGGAGTTGATCCTGTAGCGCGTTTAGCTTGTCCTGCAGCTGCGAGATGCGACGGAAGACTTGCTCGATCTCCTCGAGATCCTTGCTAACCTGTTGCTCCTTATCGCGCAGAGTGTCGTTCAATCTGGAAAAAGTAGAGCGGGTGAGTTTTCTCAGGGGCACGTTATTTAATGGTATATGATTATGCGAAGACAGTGTAAAAACCACGCGGTTCCTGATGGTATAGATAGAATTCAGAGATCTCTTTAAAGACCTCTATCTATAAAGAGATGTATTATGGGGGGCGAAAAGTTATTCTTCTGGCACAAAAGGCTGAAAAATTCTGAAGTTTTGCTGCGCATATATATATGGCTATATATATATGTAAGATCCACTGGGCTTTGGCCTCGAGGCTGCGAAGATTTCCGTGAAAAATGAATGCTGCCGTTTGGCTACAAGAGAGTTTTCTAAATGAAATGGCTCGCACACGTTTGGTCGGGTCTGAGCAATTTTTCGAAATTCGAAAAAGATTTTCCTACATTGCTCATAATTCGAAATTGCCTTGATCCCATTGAGAGGCAAAAAGAGCGAACTTTTCTGTTAAAAGCCGCCGAAGAAAAATAAAAATATTCCCTACTGCTACACGCACAACTTTTAAAATTTCTTGTTTTTTTTTATAGTTTTAGCTTGTGTGTATTTTTAAAAGCGGCGCATGTTTAAATTTATATTCATCCCATTTATTTATGTTTTTTTTAAAATTTTTTTTTTTTTGATTTGCATTTTTTGGCCGTAGACAAGCTGACGTCATTGGGGCGTTGCAGTGAGCGGGATGAATCAATGAGTAACGATCGATCGTATTTGAATTTCGCATTGATTTCCGTTCCGTATTTCCAGCACATGACGCATATCGCTCATACGCCCCGGCAGCCCAAATCGTTTGAAGTGTATTTGAAATATTACTTCGTGTGTGCCGACAACAAGTGTTCGTTTTCGTGATCAACGATTGCACTTGGCATGGAATGACGAGGGATTCGTTAATGGAACGTTTATTGCCCTTTACAGATATTTACAGAGGAGCCGAGGCGAAATGCGGCCCAAGATGAGGCCAAGTCAACACACACATTTGGCTAACGGCCAATTGGCCGACAAGTTGGCTGAAAACATTTTCAAATTTAATTGTTAAATGCGCCCAGCCGCCGAAAAGAGAACAGAACATTGGGCTGCGGAAATAAACGATACTCTATAAACTAGCCAGAATTATTTCGGCGTCATTTTTCGCAGCCAACAAATATCGAACTAGTGAGTTCTCAATGTTTAGATTTGAATTGCTGCCGCAGCCGCCGTTGAATAGCGGGCAAAATAAATAAAATAAAATAGAAAAGAAAAATTATTTTTCCTCTACGCTATTTTAAGTCGGCTGCCATTTTGTACAAATTAACGATTTAAATTTAGTGCATGGCTCTAATTTAAATGGCAAAATATGCTAGAAATGCCGTGGCGGGCACGAGTGAAAGTGAAAGGCAGCTAAATGGCGGCGTGTGTTGCTCCAAAAATACAACGAAAAATATACGAAACGTTGTTTGCCGAAACATTTGCAAAACATAGTTTGATCAATTATGGCGACAGGAGGAATGTAATCAGGCCCTCAAAAAACGACGATAAGCAATTGGCAGTGGCTATTTCTGTCGCCTTGGCTACGTCATCGTTTAAAGTAGAAACGCGTGCGAATCATATTATATTCTCTTTCTCTCTTTCTCTCTGACTTTCTGACTCTCCGCCGAATCGAATAAATAACAAAAACAATCACACCTGACGACCCTGGCAGGTATACGAGTATACAAAGTACCAGAGACCGGTGTTGTTTTGCATATGACGACGGGGTTTTCGAGGGGTTATACTCTACGATGACTTAATAAAAGTCGTGAAGTCTTGAAGTCTCTATCGTTTTGGATTTAAGTACTACTTTTATGTTTTCTTTTTCTGTTGTGCCCAAACAATCACCTTATGCTTTTCACGACTTTAACTACAAGTGCGTAAGTCGCTGGCAATTAGCTACAATTTTTAATTGCTGCTCAGTCTTCTGTCTGCGATTTTGGCTGCTTCTTTTCTAGATTGGCGACAACTTTCGGACCTCCTTTTTTCTGGGAGGCAGAAGTGTGCTCAACTTTTGGAACTTCCGAGAGCTCTCTGCTTGACTTCCACTGCCTCAAAATTCCGGTCGAGGAATTTCGGTGAAACCCAAGCAGATGCTTTAGAATAGAAAATTAACTCTTTGACTCGTTGCTGATTTTTCGTGCTCGTTACGTATACGCCTGGTAATCCACAAAGCGGCGTTCGAAACTTCAACATGAAAATAGAAGAAATCGGAAAGGAAAAAGATATTTTTCAATTAAGAGCCATTAGGCCAAAAGGAAAATCCACTGCCATACATTTCTTTTTCTCTCTTTCTTCCTCTTTTCCTGTGGTTCGCCGGTATTTGCTGCTTCTCTGGTTTTTACTACTTCTTAGTTAATTAATTTGATTTAAAAATATGCGTATATGTATTGCGGTCGCTTCGTTCGTTTGCTCTTTCATTTAGTTTCCAGCCATCCAGTTGTGAGAAACACGTCCGCTTGCAACTAACTCTAAATAAAAACTGATTCGTAAAGATTCTCAACGCGCTGGCGGCGCACGCAAAAATTGCCAAAAACTTTTCAGTTCCCTTTGCTTCGGCTTTCGTCGGCTGTCGATCGTTAACAGCGCCGCGCACGAAGGCTCTACGGAAATAAAAGAACGAAAACTCACCACACTCTATAATATCTGAATAAAAAAGGGGGACGCGAGACTGAGGTGGATACTACTAATTATTATGGCCAAAAGAGCTTGACATTAAACGAAAAACCGGCTAAAATCAACCAAGTTTCCAGGGCATTCCCACCCTTTCAATGGAAAAGCTGATTGATAAAGCCAATATGTGACATTTTGCCGGTTTAGATAAGAAAAGCCGGTAATAAACCTACCACTAGAGAGAGAGAGAGTCCGAGAATAAAAGAGAGAGTAAGAATAAGCCGGTGGAATGGAACACTTAAACCGTTTTGAACGCTCTGTTAACGGCTAACAGTGGCAAAAACAAACTTATTATTACCCGATTACCTCATTTGGGCAAAAGTTTTTATTATTATTCGCTTCTGTTGTTGTCAGTTTGTTATTTTCTCTTTTTTTTTTGCTTTAACCCCAATGACAAATTGTTAATGCAAATGCATATGCAAATCACAGATTAAGTTTTGGATTTGTTTGGGTGCCTAATGAATTATTATAAACCTGATAAGATTGTAAAATCTACGACATACTCGTGTGATTCAGCAATTGTTCAATTATCATTCCATTTTTAATAACTTGCACATATGGTTTTCTCGTTTACCTTTTTTTTGCTCATAATTTTGCCATTTCTCAACGATGAAGTCACCCAACTCAAGCTAAAAATTTTAATTTCACTTGTGTCTTTTATTTACTTATTTTTTATGATTTTTTCGGCATTTTGTTTACATTTTGCTCACCTCGCTTTATCGCGTATTCCCTCACCTTCATTTCATCAATGGCAAATAATAATCTCACTTGAGAACCTCCCTATACGATTTGAGCAAAAATCAAATTTACTCGCTAATGGAGCTAATTGCCGCCTTCTAGATAAACACGCTGTTCACCGCAGAGCGACAGAAATTGTTAAAAATAAATTATTAAATCCCCACAAAGTGCAAGAGGCTTACGCAATATTTAATGTCTTTTGGCTGATTAGATTTTTGCATGTCGAAAACATTGTTATTAATATCTCAAGTGTGTAAATGCATTAGAATTTTGCGTCGCATTTTGGGATACATAATATACATATCTCAGTTGTGACTATATAATTATCGATGACATGCCGCTTGGAGGTATATATTAGATCATTCTTTTCGGCGTGATGATGGCATAGTTTATTCGTTTTGTTTGGGACAGCCGCATTCGAAAATGAAAACAATTAAAGGAAGGAATATTTAAGCGAGTTAATGGGGGACGCCTTCGGGAATTGACTGGGAAGCGATTATTTCATAAACAGACAGTTTTCTTATAAAAAGAATGGGAAAAATATTTCATGGTCCTTTTCCTCAACTAATTTAATGCCACATTTTTGGGAAAATTCGGGGTGATTAATGAAAAAGAAATTAATTATTTATAGAACAGAAAATATGTCATATTTTGGAAAATATATTATAATGGCCATGTTTAAAATTTAAATTAGAAAGTGTTTTTCTAATTAATTAGGAAAATAATAATTGAATCTATTCAGTGTTATGGAATATTGGTTTACTGGGAGTACTAACAAATATTCAAATTTTAATGATACAAGCACGTCCTCCTGGTTGTTATTTACTCAATCAACAGTGAAACGTGATTATCCATATAATTTGTGTTTGAAATATCGAAGCCGTCATCGCCTGGCAGTAGTCAAAACATTTGTCATTTCACTCGTTTTAAGCCTCATGAAAACTTACGCACATTGCGGTTGGTTTTTTTGGGGGGGAAACTGTGGGGAAAATTTGAGGCAAATTATAGCCACAGCTGCTGCTCTCGTTTTTCAAGCAGACTGTGCTGTCGGAAAAACAACAAATTGTGTGTAAAAATAAAACAAAATAAGTAGAATGAGGGGAAAAGTCTGAGGGGCTGGGTGATCTAGCCAGAAATTGTGTCAGTGTGAAAGGCCAAAAGGGAGAAAAGTGGGCCGCTGTCAACGAAAAAGCCGAAAAAAAGTGGAAAAAGTGTTTACGTGATCTGCGGGTATGGTGAGTTTCGAGGTTTATCAACCAAAATAAATGTTGCTGGCAACATGTTGCCAAGCTTATGGCACGTGATAAATAAATTAGCGAATGAAAATCCGCCAAAAAATCAAAGAAAAACAATCAACAACAAGAAGAGCAAAATGAATTGGCATATTGGCACAGTTTCTCGTGTTTTTCTAGCGCCAGGCAACAACAGAATTGAAATATATATCAGTCATTTCCGTAAAAGCACGGCAAAAGAATTCGTCTTTCCTCGTGTCGCTTATCAAAAAAAAAAAGCGAGAAGCGTATAAATAATATATATGTTGGTTCCTCCTAAGACCCCTATCGCGTTTGATAAGACCGAAGCTTTGGCACAGTTCTTTGAAGAACGGGATAGCCCCCGGAAAAAATAAAAAAAACAAACAGTAAAAAAAGAGTTTTTCCCAGAACTTATAATTAAACTTAATGTTTAAGGGAAATGGAGGGATGAGTTGGGTAAAAAAAAAAAACTATAATCCCCGGCTTACGTAATGCACACACAACAAAACGCCGACAACGAAGCGTAACAGTTGGTCTGACGTCAGTTTTTGACTCAACTATAACAATAAGATGGCATTTCGAGGGCCGAACTAGTCAAGCGACTTAGGAAACGCTTGAAAAAGGCGAGAACAAAAATTTCTCTTTATAGCTACAATTAAAAATATTACTATGAAGTTACAAAGCTCGTAAAAGGTTTCGTTCACTGTTATAGAAATTCGTTTCATCATAAGATTTCTCCAAGACTATGATATAAACATGAAAACCTCTCAGATATTCAACTGTAACCAGTTAGATTCTATAAATTGCCATTCATTTTCATTAGGCAACAAGTTTGGCAGCTTGATAATGTATGCAAGCCAATTCAATTTCCGGAATTAAACGTTTCGATCGGAACCTTTGTTTGTGTTCTGTTTGGGTTTGTTTTTCTTTTTTTTTGGGTCCCCAGTCACGCGTAGTTTAACACAATGTATATAGGGTTCAGTTCAGGTAATTGGGGTTTCAGTGGGTACTCACTTGGCCTGCTGTTCAACTAACTTATCCACTTTGGCCTGTATGGCCTCCGCCGAGGGTTTGTGTACTTCCCCAAGGAATGTGAGGATGGATTTAGAGAGCGCCTCGATTTCTTTATGTGATGATTTAAGTTGATTTGATTCTTCACGTAGTTCCTATAAAAATACGAAATTTATTAATTACAAAGTTTTTTTCTATTAAGCTTAATTTGGTGCGGTCATGTAATGGATGAATAAATAACATTAATAGCCATCATTGCAACATGTCTATTTTTTCTAGAACTTGTATTTCCCTCAATTTCGGTTTCATTTCCAGTTTTCGTTTTGTTTTGGAAGGTCACCATTGAATAAGAGAAAAATAAATTTGTTGACTTGACTTTGCAGCTTTCGGAGCTTGAGGTTATTTGATTGGGAAGAAGTTTTTGTGATCTAAGCTGAGAGCTACAACAAAATAAATAAAATTTATAGTCTCATTTGGAAAGACAAAACTTAAAACCTTAACTATGTGTTTGCGTTTGTTTATCATCGTAAAGTTTGGCGGTTTTTCTTTTGTTTTTTGTCGTTATCGGTGAATTCAGCTTTATATGGCACATGTATGACAACATCGTTAGTTCGATATGGAAGGGGCCTAACTTTTATGGCTGAAAATTGCTTCAATTGAAATGTGATTTGAAAGCCTGCCATTGAAGTTGAGGTGGGACTAGCTTTTTTTAGAAACTTTGTACAATTATAGTAATCAAATTGAAAATAAACATCAAGAGCTGTTATCGCCCCAAACAATGATCTCACTCAGTCAACAACAAATCATTCAAATCATTGCTGATAAGTAGTACAAATACTAATTACTAATTTTATTTAGTTAATCATGTGGCAAGGTTTTACTACAGTGAGTTCATAAAGTTGCAATAAAATAATGCTATTAATATGTAAATAAAAAATCTATGCTTTTTATAGGTCATTCATCAATAGTGGGCCTAAGTTCTCTGGGTGAACTAAAATCAAGAGTTTAAAGAAACCGAAAGTTAGAATGTTGTTTTGCTAGCCATATTCTTCTCTTGATTACTGTGATTTAATGCCTTTCCGTGTTAATCATTCAAAACACATCATTAAATTTATTTTGGACCTGCTTCTGAAACTCAGCTGCTACATAGCTTTTAAGAAGCTCAAGTTGGGGAGAAGAGAGAGCCCAAAGAGCGGGTCGAACTACGAGAGCGCAAGCTCCCCAACGTGACCATGAACTTGATGTCGGCATGGTGTTCACGGCTATATATACATATTCATACAGATATGTATATCCGACACGGTTTGTGTTTATGCATGGATATTGGTAAAAATATTTGACAAACATAAAAGCCCCCAAGGGAGGGCGGATTTGCCATAACGAAACTAAATGAATGAATGGGTGCCGCATAATATATACACAATGAGATACGAATACGAATATGAGTTAAAAATACAAAATTCATATCTTTAAATTTTAAAAATGGTGGAAAAAATGTAATAACTGTAGGAACTCATTTTGATAAACATGTATGGGAATTTATTTTATCTTTTAAATTGAACATTTTAATAAACCAAATAAAATGTATTTTTTGATATCTAATAACCTCTTGCTTTAAAAAGTTTCACATGGTACACAACAATAATAACAATAATGGCTCATTTTGATAAACATATGTATGGGAACTTAGTTTATCTTTCAAAAGTAACATTTAAATAAAGAAAATAAAATAAAATAAATAGAATGTTTCTTTTGACCAGGGAACGTAACTGTTATAAGTTTTATTTTAAAAATCACACTTTAACAGTTATTTTCTGATTTGTAAAGTAAAACTCAAAGAATAACTGTTATTTTTTGAGTTTTATAATAAAAGTTGACAAATAACAGTTATTCGTCGTGATCAAAATAAAACTCAAACTTGATTTATGGCGATTTTGTGGGTAAACAAAATTTTAAAAAAATATAGGTATAAAATATGCGCGGTTGCCTTTTTTAACAAATTTTTAGTAAGTTATAAAAAGCACGGGTATTATGTTTTTTTTAATTGTTTCATTTTTTCAAAAATGTCAAGGGAATAACTGTTATTCATAAAAATCAAAAAATAACAGTTATTTTTTGAGTTTTATTATAAAAATCAAAAAATAAAAATCATTACGGATTTGTAAACTACAATGGCTAATAAAAATTGTGGTGTATTTAAAAAATTTTTAGGACCCTTTTAAGTGCGTGATTTTTTTGTATGAAAAATTTACAATAACAGTTATTTTCGTTCCCTGCTTTTGACACCTAGTAACCTCTTGCTTCAAAATGTTTGACATTGTATTCAAATGATATGATATTTAACAGACTATTTTTCAGTGTAAAATCCAAACATGTATGTAAATACCCAAGCTGACCTTAAATGGTGGACGTGTTAACTCACCTGAATGGCATTCTTCGTATCTTCCAAATGACGTCGGGATCTTACAGTCGGATCGACATTGCGGAACTTGTCCTCCAGTCGACCAATTGCCTTCTCCCAGGCGTGCAGGCTATTTTCGAAGCCGTCCCAATGTTCGGCCAACTGTTGCAGGTTGTCCCGGCGCTGCTCCAAGCTGCGTACCAGATCCTGCCAAGATCTATTCAAACCGGCGTTATCCTGTTCGATCAGCTGGCGATTTCGGGCGTCGGCCTGACGGATTAGCGATTGGGCCTGCTGGTTGACTAGCGCTAAATCGCTATTTTGGCTCTGAAAATGTGCGAGGAACAAGAAGAGCGGTATGTGAAATATTATTCTGACGTAACGTCGCTAAAAATCCGGAATCGCGATTTATACAAAATATATATAGACGTATAAGAGGTTTGTGGTTAGAAATTTGCTTCTTGGTCTTCGAGTTACGCTATAAAAGCAGATGTGTAGTGCCCTAGTTCAACTTTGACATATGTCTGAAACCCAGCGAGTTGAAAGGCAAACGCTGCTTAATTCGTATAAAATTTTATAGATTTTTTTCCACAAACACACACACACACACTCAAACACACACGCACCTCAAGTGTAGCCTCTTTTTGTGGGCTTGATTTTGTTTGATTTCTTATTGGTCTTTTTTATATAGATTTCAAATGGCCGATGACGTTAGCCTTTGTCTATCTGGCTGGCTATTATTTTTGTTTGTATTTTTTATTTCTGTTCAATTTGCGATTTGCCTCGAGCACATGGCATTTGTTATAACGAAACGGGTAATTCAAATTTAACAAATGTAGCGATTCGATTCTCCTCTTTCTTTCTTCTGCTCTCTTTCTCTATATGGTACATATATATAGTACGAATCGCGAATACAAAACAAAAACACGCTGCCAACCGCACAGATAAACGTCTCAACTTGAAGTGAACTCGGTGGAACTCAAAAAAACCCAACAGGCCCAAAAAGCAAATAAGCACGAGTTAGAATCTCGTTTCTCTTAAATAACTGAAGAGAACGCAGAAAGAGAGCTAAAAGCCGGGCAAACACGTTTTTTCGCTTCTATTTGCCAAAATGTATCTAAATACATATGTAACATTTTTTTTTGGGTGGGCGTGGGCGGCAAAAGTTGGGCTTCGCATGTGCTATGTATATCACGCATACGCCACCGTGTGCACGTCACTCTCTCTCGCTGTCTCTTTTTCTCTCTCAAAAGTTTGGCAACAACAACAATTGCCGGCTTGCCCTATAAACCAATAACAACAAACAAACTGCAAGTACAACAACCAAACAGCTGTGTGCAAAAGAGCCATAAAAGAGAGGAAGCCCCTAAGGGCCGGTGCTCTTAAAGCTCGCTCAACAAACACCGACAAAAGTCACTTAACATGTGCGCTTGTTGTTGTTGTAGCTCAATATTTCACTGAAAACCCAGGGCTAAAACAAAAACAAAGGTTTTTGAGACCTTGAAATACTATAAAGTTAATGGATTCTTTTTAAAGAAGAGTGACAAAACCATTTGAAACTTTAATTCTAGCTCTATTAATTTAATAGTATTAATCAAAAAGAATTTTTTATTTTTATATTATTTAAGGAAATAATGTCTTTAGTAGTAAAAAAAAATCCATTTTTGAAAACCCACCAATGAAAACCTCATTTAGGTGTAATCGTAAGTTGTGCTTAATATACGAAAAAGCACTTATTAAATCGAAACAAATTTGAAATTGAATTAGATTATTATGAATAATAAACTCAAATAATAATAATAAGATCTCAAAAAAAAGATAAAAATTGAATACTAAAGGTAATAAATATTTTCTCAATCCAAACTTTACACCATCCCTGGCTCAAAACTGGTTGCCTGATACAGTGTTGCTACTGCTGATGATGTCATGAGCTTAATTCGTTTGGCGGCAGCAGCAGCAGCAGCAGCAGCAACAACAACAGCTGATTTTTCCAGTTGCTGAGCATAAAAATCGAGCTAATGCCTTGAATAATTATAATCGAACTGGAAGTCTGACAACAGACGACTGAACGATAAGCTCGATGAGGCCGACACACCGACAAATAGTGAACTAGTAGGTTAAAAGTTTAATGAGTTCCCAAGGTAAAAGCTTACGAAAGTAAACAAATGGGCACTCAACGTGTTCAATAAACAACTATGGACTCAAAAAATAAATGAAATGAAGAGAGATTACCAAACTGGCACTAAGAGAAAGGAGAGTTCCCTAAGAGATTCGCACTCAAATGCAATTGAAAGTGAGTTTGTGAGAGAGTGTGATTTTTTTTGCTTTTGCCGGCCGGCAAAACCATGACTACGAAATGCAAACGACGCAAAACGAATGCACTTTGATTTTTGTTGTTGTTTTTTTGTGGCAGTGCCACTCCATAAAGTTGCTCTCAAGTGGATACGTTCGCATATGTATGTTTATGGCACATCCTTGTGCAATGTGTCATTTTTTGGAAAACAGGTCTTTTGGCTGCACACTAATATGAGCAAAGCATGCAAGCGAACAGCTGAATATTCATGGCTATTTTAAAGAGTGCCTAAATACACACAAAAGTGGCCCATATAGAATCCATATGTTGAGTTTCCATTTTGAAATTCATCTTATATCATAGAAAAGTGGAACACTTCAATTAATAAATATTAAACCCTTTTTCATTAATTTTAAAATAAAAAAAAAATGGACAAAAAAATGTATTATAAGAAATATTTTTAAATGTGAAATTGTAGTTTTTTTTGCATATATTTCTCAGTTCATTTCATTTAATTTACTTTGTTAATAGTTTTAAACATGTTTTAAGAATGGATAAAAACTATTATTTTCCTTTTAACTAAAATTAATGCATTTATTTTCTTACTGCTTATACTACCTACTATATAGAATTTTATAAAAATTCTGTAATAAAATTCCATACTGAGAAAATTAAAATTAATATATTTTTAAATTTTTTTTCTTTAAAACAAATTAACATTATAATATATTTAATAACTACTCCTAAACTTGAAGAACCTTTTACTCCTATTTAAGAAAATGTCAATTAACATTATAATAAACATTTTTAAAATAACTATTTAATAACTAAAAAAAATCCATTTACTCCCACTCCTAAACTTGAAGAACCTTTTACTCCTATTTAAGAAAATGTCTTTAAAAGAACTCAAGACCCTGCAAACAAACCGCAAATAATTCCAAAACTCACCTGAACATTGCCGATGGCGTGGGACAGCTTCTGGATGTTGAAGTGAAGACCGGCCAAATTCTGGACAGGCTCATCGCTGAATTTGGTACGTTCGATGGTGGCCTTGACGCGATCGATGGACTGCTGATATTCCCGCCAGCGTTCCGCCTCCTTCTCCAACTCGCTCTGCTGGGTCTTGGCATTGGCCAAAGTATTGGTCAACTTGGTTTGGAACTGAGCCAACTCGGCCGAAAGTTCCGATTGCTCGTAGTTGTTCAGCGAGGACCAAATCTTATCCGCAGCCTCTTGGATCTGCTTGTGCACCAGATTGCGAATGGGAGCCTCGTTGCCGAAGAAGATCTTGTGTTCATCCAAATCCTGAACGAGATGCTCATAGTCGATGCCATGCTGGCTGTTCTGCAGCCGCAACTCGGCTTCGTGGACCCAATCATTGAACTTGGCCACCAACTGCATGTACTCCAAACGAGAGTCGCGGTTGTTCTTCAGATACTTTTCACGCTCCTCGAGTTCATGGGGCAGGGAAGCCACCAAGGATCTGCCCTCGGAAAGCATTTCCAACAGGGAACTGGGCATGCCAATTTCGGTTTTAACACCATTATTGATTTTATTGAATTTATCCAGATATGATTCAATGTCCTGGCTGAGCGCCTGGTGTTTCTGCAGCTCCCTTTCAACGGATTCGGGATCCCGATCCAACAGGGGACGCGACTTAGCTGCTCCCTCATGACTGTGCAGCCAATCGAGGATTTCACTCAGCTCGGCTCCCATCTTCTTGTGGGACTCCAGCTGCAGCTGATGCTTTTGGCGCTGCGACTCCACGGCCTTGCGAAGATTCTGCAGTTGGTTCTTCAGCGATTGCAGTTGCTCCGTAATGCTATTCTTATCGGCAGCATTGCCCTCGGAGGCAATCTTTTGGCCCTTGTCATTGGCCGAGGCCAAAACACCCTCGCACTCCTGAATCTTCACGATGACATCATCGTACTTGTTGATCTTATCCTCCAGACTATCCGGTGAGTTTTCAATATCAATGATAACATCGGTGTACTTCATGATAAAGGCAATAATCTCGTTAATCAAAGCGATAAACTGTTCGCGGAGCATGAGTAGCTGGCGCAGATGGGCCAATTGATCTTCGATCAGCTTAATCATATCATCTTGCTGGGCCAAAATGCTCTGCAGCTCGGGCAAATCGTCCATTTGCATGTCGCCCATCTTGCTCTTGCTGTCCTTGAGTTCCTTGAGTATTCCCTCATAGGCGCCCAACAAATCCTGAACATCCTCAATCCTCGAGCCAATCGGGCGATTGAGTTCCCTGAGCTTCTGCTGAATGGTGCCCAGGAATTGACTGCAATCGGCCAGCCTGCTCTTGGCATCCTTGTACTTCTTGATGTGATCACCCAGGGCATTCACGCGATCATCGATGGTATTCTTGATCCTGCCATAACGATCCTTCATGTTCTTGATATCGTCGTTGAGTTTCAGCTTATCGGCATTGCTCAAAGTGGGCAGGATGCTCTTTCCCTGCTCAGACACGTCATTAATAAGACCTCCCTTATTCTCGGCATCATTGAGGAGTTTCTTATAGTGTGCCAACTGCTCCTCCAAAACGGGCAGACTAGTGGTACGCAACTCACCCTCAGTGGCGGTTTCCATTTCGTTCAGCCAATCGCCCATGTTCTTCATCGAATCCTCGAAAGCCTTGCGACCCTGCAGCAGATCATCCAGGGACTTGCCTCTCTTGCTGCTTTCATCTTTTAGGGTCTGATAATCGGCGGCGATTTCATCCAGGATCTGCTGCAGTGCAGCCTTATCCGCGTCATCGCAATCCTTCATTATGTTGGCAGCCTGTCGCTGAACGTCGGTCAAAACGCTATCGTTAAACTGCTTGGCATCATCATCGTATTTCCGGTTCTCCTGGATCTTCTTCTCGATCTCAGTGGAGGTAAGTGGGTGATACACGGGCAGCTTACGCACCTCGGAGATTTTGGTCTTCAACCACTGGCGCGCCTTGTCCAGATCGTTCTCCAGGGATTTGCGAGCCTTGCTGGCCTCCAGAGCACGATCCAATTCAGCCTTGAGGACTCCGGATAGATTGCGATTCTCCGAGTTGAGATTACGCAATGCGGACTCCAGCTGGGAGTATTCAACGGGCTCCAACTCCTGTTGCATATTGGCCACTCGCTTCTCCAGGACATCGGCCAGCGATTGCTTGGCCTCGGCATCCTTCATCAGGCTCTTGATCTTCTGCTGCCTGGCCTCGGCATCCTTGGGTGTGTAGCCCAGAGGAGTGGGCGCCTGCAACTCCTCGATCTGCTGCTTCACCCAATTCTGGAGCTGATCAATCTCGCCCTTGGCTCCCTCCACTCCCTTGTTGGTCACGTCCAGAAGTTGGGCCTTGCGATCGATGCGCTTGCCAAGATCGGCAAAGCGACGATCCAGTGACTTCATTTGTTCTTCCACCTGCTGACCATCCAGATTGCTAATGACCTCCGCCACCTGCGCAGCCTTGCCCTTAAGTTCCTGAATCTTGGGGTGACCCTGCAGCTCGTATTCGTTCTTGATCTCATTAATGGCCGCCGTTTTCTGGGCACAATTCAGACCAGAACCGCGATCCAGAACGTCCATGCGCTTGATCAGGGTATCGAACCAGTTTTGGACATCAGCCATTCCCTGGCGATAGCCATCAATTACATTCTGGCCAGCCTGCTTCTTGGCAATGGCATCCATGAGCTCCGACTCGAGCTTATCGATGTTGTCATCCAGATCGGTGTCTTCATCGCCCACTAATAATTGGGAAATTAAAAAACATAAAAAGGGTCAGGTGATTGAGACTTTTGAGCCACCTAAAAATGTATGAAAAAGTACTTACATGATCCTGTCATTTCCAGCATCAATTGCGATCGCTTGTCACCGATGGAGTTCAACAAATCGTTCATGGACACCAGCTCCTGTTGAGCAGCCTCTGGACGGAGTTTGCATGGACGCATCGTCCAATCCGAGACAGAGCTCTGCTGCTTCTTCACCCAATCCTGCAGCTCGGCGCGCTGCTTCTGCTGTTGCTCCAGTTCGCTAACGGATGCAGTCAAACCACCCAAGTGGGATTGCACCTAAATCAAAGGAATTATTAAAAATAATTAGCATTTAGAGGTTATTAAATTAAAAGTTTTTTTAACAAAATAAACAAGCAATTGCTAAACTTATAGCCATGCAGTCCGCCACCTATTGATCCCTACTCTTACCTTAGCAACTAATTCATTCAGCTTGCCCACATGGGCGCTATTCAGACGAACTATGCGACGATAGTTGCTGACACGCTCGTGGGCAATCGGATCCAAAAGCGCCTCATTCACATCGCTGAGCTCAACCTGAATCTCAACATCATCCTCGTCTTCATCATCATCATCTCTGTTGACATCTTCAGTTGAGCTCCGAGTCTTTGGAGGCGGTTTCTTTATAGCAGCAAAGCGCAAGGCATAGCGATTTTTTTTTTGATGGGTAGTGCATTTTACAACATTTACGGGAAGTGTAGCAAAATCAACAAAAGTTAGGGCAGTGTTGGGTTTTGTGGTGGTGGTTAAGGGATTAATAAAAAGAACAAGACGTTTGTTAGAAAATAATATAGGATAATAAAAGGAAAATAGAATGGAAGTCTAGAATTTCTACGTTTTAAAAGTTTTCGAAGTGATATAATTTAAGAAATGTAATGGGAATATATGAGTATTTCAAAAAATACAGTTAAAAGCAGTTAAACTACTATACTACACTCAAATAAAATATATATGAAACGCATATCGATTTAACATTATGTAATATCAACTTTAGCTTTGATATGCTCGAAATGAGTATGTCATGTTAAAGCGATATGCTTATAGCATAACCAGAAATTTACATGCGATTATCGATTTTACGGCGATATGCTTTTTTGTGTGTACACAATACTTCCATTCTTTTTGAGAAATTATAATTACAGAATTTTTAACTATTAAAAGTGAAACTACAATACAGATTTAATGTTGGTCCTACCTGATCCAGCAGATCTTCGAGCTTGGCGCGCACGATAAGTTCCCTTTCGGGGATGGCCTGCATGGCGGTTTCCAGCGGAGAACTGGGACGACTTATTGAGGCAGTGGCTGCCTCACAAGCCTGAACGGCAGCTGCCAGTCGGGACTTTTCGTTGTTCAGTTTATTCTGCATTTCCTGGGCACATCTCAGTTGATTTTGGGCCAATTCCAGACTGGTAGCCGGGGCATCAAGTTCGGTCTGAATAATCGGCTCATATGTCTCCAGATTACGCATAATGCTATCCAAAGTGTCCTCGTACTCTTGGAACTTGGCCAGCGATTCGAGCAGGCGGTTCTTGATCTGCACCGAGGTTTGCAGCAGCGAGTTATAGCTGTCCTGGATATTCTTCAGCTGAGACTCGACTGTGGGACGAATGGCCGGAGTTGAGGTCTCGTAGCGCTTAATCTGCGCCTGACCCTTGGCATTCAGGTCATCCAAATTGGTCTGATACTTTTGAATTTCACCCAACAAGGCCTCGTGCTGTTTGATCTGCTCCTGGGTTTGTTCGCGATTCGAGATGAACAGCGAGTTGTGGGCCATCAGCTGGAAGGAGATCTGCAGCAGCCACTTCTCAACATCCTGGAGGCTCTGGTGGTAGGCATTATAGTCGAACATCTCCTGTTCCAGCAGAGCAATGTGAGCGGAGCAATCGTTCTTGAGCTTATCGCATCGGGATTGCAAGCGATTCACTGCATCCACTTCGGTACCCAAATTACGAGCCTCCGACTGCAATTGCTCCAGTTCGCTTCCCTTCTGTTTCAGTTCATTCGAAAGAGTCTTGTAGCGCTCCAGCAGAGTCTTCATTTCGCTTAGTTCACCCTTGGTCTCGGGTGCCACCTTCAGAGTCTTCTCCGTTTCATTCAGCCACTTCTCAAGCTTATCCTTGTTGGCAGCAAAGTCGTTCCAACGATTTTGTGCCTGCTTAAGATCGCTCAACTTTTGCTTGACCGCCAGACCCAAGGCATCCCAATCCTCACGGACCTTGGTCATCAGTTCCCGCAACTTCTCCTGCTTATCCTCGGGCGTGATGTTCGACGCCTTCGAGTAGGCATCCTGCACCAAAGCCAACAAATGCTGACCCTCGGGCAGACGGGAAGCCAAAGACTGCAAAATAAATGTAATTTGAATTACATATCTATATCTATTAACAACTATAAAGGGGCCTTTGCTTTAAAAATAAGAAACAGTAATAAAAAAGAAATAAAAAAAAAATAATAAAAATAAAACCAACATTTGGAAATAATTTGAATTAAATATCTATTAAAAACTATAAAAGAGCATTTTCTTTAAAAATAGGACAAAAAAAAATAACTAAAAAAATAAAAAATAAATAAAACCAAAATTTGGAAATAAATCGAGAATAAATACTGAGATTTGATAGACAAAATCTTGCAAAATTTTAATTTTTTAGATACTATAAAAACTCACATTGACGGTATCCAGTTTCTGGGCAATAATAGCGGCATCGCCATCGGTGGAGCAATCGTCCAGGACCTGTTGGGCCTTTTCTATCCAGGCGTCCATTTCCTTCTTGTAGTTGAGGAACTCAGTGTGATCGGATAGATTCTTCTCGATTTTGGCCACCAATCCCTGAGCGGATGTCAAGAGCTTGGTGTAGTTGGCCTGAGTTTCGATGGTCTGATCTCGAATGCGAGTGCAGGCACTCTGCTCCATGAGCAGTTCGCAGTTATCATTTAAGTCCTCCACATTATCCTTCTCGGCCAGCACTTCCTCAAGCAGTTTCTATAGGGGAAAAAAATACTTTAGTTTCACAATCTAACAATGCACATTGAAAGCACATAAAGCAATTAGGCATTAGACAAGTGTCTGTGTAAATGATTAGCTGCAATTGAGATTACAAAGTGATTAGCTGAAAAGTTAGCAGTAGTGATTAGTGTGGGTTAAGTTAATGATTTAATTTCTCACGGTACGAGGTATTTAGATACAAATTTTGTTGTCGGTGAGTTCTACTTTACGTGCGCGCTTTGGCTATATAGATATATATTCGATTACATTTTTAGTACTTTTTTTTGGTTAGAGGTGCGTGCGACAGTTGCGAGATCTCGACTTGACGAAGATTTCTTACCTTGGCATTAACCAAATCTTCGGGGGTCTTGTTTTCGCCTTCCTGGGATTTGGTAACGCGCTTGCTCATCGTTTCGATCCAAAGGTTGATCTTGTTGAACTTCTGCAGGAAGGTCTGCCAGGCGGCTAGGCAAGATTCCAAACTGCTGCGAGCATCGCGGGATAAAGCCTGTAGGGTTTCCCATTCCGAGGTGAGATGCTTGATCTCCTGGGCCACATTGTCCTGGCCCTCGCTACCGCTGGTGGCAATCACCGCCTGGCTGAGCTCTTCGCAGGCTTCCAGCAGGGATTTGCCCTCCAACGAGGCGGACTGCAGATCTCCCAATCGATTGAGACGGCTCTCCACTTGATCCTTCTCGCCATGGCAGTCGGCACACTGCTCAACTTCGATGCGAGTGCGACGCAGCCAATCCTGCAGCTCATTGTAGGCCTGCTTGTATTTCTCATGGCTGTTCACCTGGTTCTCCAGCGATTCGATGATCTTATTCACCACCGACTGCAGCTCATCGAACTTGCCCAGACCCGGCTGGAAGTCGTTCAGATCCAAGCTGTTATCCTCCTTCAAACGCTGATTAATCTTCTCCACAATATCGTTGTGGCCATTGATGTCACGCTGAATTACTCGGAATTTCTCCAATGCTGCGCGCTTTTCACTCAAATCATTGAGGAACTCATCACTGGCCTTGACACTCGGCTCCACATCCTCCAGCCATTCGACCAGGATCTTGTAGAGCTTAAAGATCTCCTCCAGCTGGGCAAGGCGATTGGCCAATTTCTGGCGAACATCGTTGAGATCCACCAAAAGTTTGTCAAAGTCCTGTTTAAGTTGTTCGGTATCTTCCTGGATCTTGGCTGCTCCATTTTGTTCGGTGTTCATAATCACCTTTTCCTTCAATTCCAAAAGGTAACGCAACTTGTTCTGACCAGTTTCAAAACCTTGGCGAAGATTTTTCACTGTGTTCAGCTTGATTTGAACTTCGTTAAGAGTTCCGGGTATTTGTTCACACTCGGACAGCTTCTCGCGGGTCTTCTCAATCCACGATTGACACTCCTCATACAGACTGTGATGCTGCTGATGCTCCTGGTAGTGCATTTCTAGGCGACGCATCACTTCCTTCGCCAGGGTCAGCAGAGCATTGTATTTGGTGGTCAACTGCATTATGGCATTACTGATCCTTGTATCGGAGCAAGTCTCCAGCAGAACCTGGGCCTTCATGTTCAGATCATCCAGAGTCTTCTGCCAGTCGAAAAGGTTCTGCAGAAGTCCCTGGAATTGCTCGAGCACCACCTTCTTCTGGATCAAACTGTCCTGCAACTTGTTGTAGGACTGCACCAAGGCTTCGGTCTTGCTTAACCACTCCAAAGCTTCGGTGTACTGATCCTGGTAGTCCGACCACTTGACAATGCCCACCTCCAGATAATCCTTGGCCTTGTTAAGGGCCTCCCTATACGCATCGAATTCCTCTTGTAGAAGGGCCACTTCCTGTTCGATGATCTCACAATCCTCGGGCTCTGCACTGCGACAAGCAATTTCACCCTGCTCCAGAGCGTTCTTCAGTTTCTGAGCACCTTCGGGCAGCTCACCCTGCAGAATCTTCAGTTGGTGGGTCTTCTCGGCCAAAGCCTGTTTATCTCCGGTGGGCTCAGAGCACTTGCTCAATCGTTCCTTGGCATTTCTCAGCCAGGTTGCAAACTCATTGCCCGCATCAATCAAGGACTGATAGCTTTCGATGGTGTTCTTCTGCTTTTCATACAGATCCTTGGCTTGCTTGGTGAGATTCTCGTACTTATCGGAGATCTCAGTGCCCGGGGCACCTTGCTGCAGCACAGAAGCCTTCGAGGTAACCGACTGAATCATGGGTTCAAAGGACACTATGTCCTGGACAATGTTATTCGTCTGACGGAGATTGGCCTTACGTTCGCTCAAACCACTGCTGAGACCAGGTTGACCCCTCTTGGATTTAACGATCTTCTGTTCACAGGCCTGCTGCAACTTGGCCTCCCTGTCGGTAATCCATTGCTGCAGCTGCGAGTAGCTTGAGCTGTAATCCGCCCATTGCAAGAGGTTAGTCTCCAACTGAACCTTAGCTGTGGACATTTTCTTCACCAGACGATCCCATTCGGTTTGGAGTTCCTTCATCTCGCTATTGATGGCATCACGTCCATCGGACCGAGTGTTACGGATAATCTTTTCGCCATTATTGATGGCGGTATGAACCAAATTCTGTCCAAACTCACGGTTGCGAATCAAATCCTGGATCTGCTCCAGGCGACGTTGCAGAGCCTCCTTGGAACCAGCTCCCTCGCCCGCCGACTGAATTGTGGCCTTGGCATTGGCTATCCAATCCTTGGCAGATTTCATATTAGCATCGTATTCACGATGCTGATCGCGGTTGGTCTCCACCTTTTTGAGAACGTCCTTGGCTAGGTTTACCTGGACTTGATAGACGGAACCCAAGTGCCTCAGCTGATTGTTCACATAGGTATCCAGATGGGACTTTAGCAAACTGGCAGCCGAAGCATTGAATTTATCGATGTCATCCTTGCCTTTCTCCAGACGTGACATCACTTCCTTCATATCAACCACCTGCTTCTCCTTATCAGGAAGATTGGGGCAAAGGTTAAGCTTGTGATTCTTTACAAGGATATCGATCTGCTGCAACCATTCCATCAGCCGTTCATACTCCTCCTTATAGGCTCGCCACTGCACCATTGTGACCTCCAGGTTCTCCTTCTGTTGGTTAATTTCACGGAACAAACCCTCGAAGCTGTCGCGCAAGGCACGAATGTCATTCCTAATGATCTCCTGACCCTGAGATGAGGTACTGGCCAGCACTACTTCTCCAGTGTGGACCAAGTGCTCGACCAGAAGTTCACCTTGAGCTTGTTTGTTGAGAAGAGCTTCCGTAGCTTGGACAGCATTTTCGATGGCCAATTTATCGCTCAAACTGCTCTGTTTCAATGAGGGGAACTTCTCGCGGGCGCGTCCAATCCAGCTAACCAAATCATCGTAGGCCTCCTTGAACAATCGATGATCCCTGTACTGATCCTGACGATCTGACAGCAGCTTCTGGGTCTTGGCGAAGAGTTCATCGAATGTATCGAGCACCTTTTGAGCCTGGAAGGCAGCCTGACTTTGTTGACCGCTGGCAATCATCTCCTTGGCTTGGATCTTCAGGGCATCCACATCGATCTTCTCTACGCGAACCTTCTCCTCTGTAGACTTAACCCGATCTAACTGCGCTCGTTTCTCAGTCATCGTAGTTTGATGCTCACTCAATTCCTTGACCAAACCATCTAGCCACTCATTGAACTTGCGAACATTTTGCACTTGATCCAGGAAACCGGACCATTGAGTGATGGAGTCATCCAGATTGGATTTGACATCCATGATGCGCAGAGCAATTCCTGACCAGAGATCCTGTAGATCGGTAAGATCCTTATTGATGGCTTCATGACCTCCGGGGGCTGTGTTGGCCAGCACATGCTGAGCCTGCTCAAGAATCTTCAAGACTCGGGCAGAACCTTCGTCCTTCAGCAAAATAACATCTTGAATAGTGGCCAACTTCTTATCCAGTTCTTTGGGACTCATAGAGGACATGTCGGAGCAGTAATCCAACTTCTCCTTGATGTCATTGATCCAAGAAGAGCAATCGGAAATGGCGTTGTCGAAATCTTCATGAGACGTGACATACTGCTGCCAACGGTTGTTGAGCTCCTTGACCTTGTGGAAGATCTGTTGGTACTTGGTCACCAGCTCGGGACCCGAGGCACGAGTGCTGGAAGGACCCTTCAGCAAGGTTTGAGCCTTCTCCGTGACATTATCAACCTCCAATTCCTTGGCGCGCACGTCTCCTTGAAGAGCCTTTAGTGCATCCAACTGAGCGCGCTTTTTCGGAAGATCCTCCTTTAGGTCGATGGCGTGAAGGTTATTGTCCGTATCACGAATCCAAGCCAAACATTGGTCGCGTAATTGCTCGTACTCCGACCAGTGTTGAAGACGCGCTTCAATAGCTTCAATGGTCGAGCTGATGGTGGCCAGCAGACTCTCCCATTCCTGCTGAGTGGTGTCGATCTGAGACTTGATGTTGACCTGGCCCACATCCACTGTACCCGGAATGACCTTCTCGCCCAAAGCCCTCACTTGATCAACGCGAGGGAATTCGTCGGCCAAACTGGCCTTCAAATTCTTCAGGCGATCGAGGTTCGTGTGCAGTGAGATCTGTTCCAGATCCAGATCGCCCCAGTAGTGAACCGTATTCAGGGTGGCATCGATAAACTCTTGAGCATCCATCACAGCCTTGGAGTATTGCTGATGGGCACTTACAATACCCTCATAGCGTTCCACGTAGTTCTGAGCACGCTTTTGAAGCTTTCCAAAGCGATCAGAAATGTCCTTGAGTATCTGATCCACAAGGTCCGTTTTCTCTGGCAGATTGGCGGCGATCTCCTGAAGATTACCCACCTCCACCTGATGGTTGTTGATATCGTTCAGGATGTCACGATAGGTTTGCAGCTTAGTGCGTTTCTCATCCAGAGTGGTTTTTAGCTCGATATCAGCTGGAAGAGAATTCTCCGTTTCATCCAACCAGCTCTTCAGATTGTCGGCAATCTCATCAAAGCCAGACCATTTGGCAATTTTATCCTGAATCTTTCTCGCTGTGATGGCAATGTTATCAAACAACTGATCGAATGTCAGATCATCCAGCTGACTGCGAATGGCTTCGCGACCCTCGGTTGCCGTGGATCCATAGCACTTTTCGCCCAGCTCAACGGTACTATTGAGAAGCTGGGTAGCAGTGGGTTGCTGAGCCAAAAGCTCCTGGATAACCATTTGTTTCTTCAGAAGATCGTCACGAGACGCTACTGTGGACAAGTCACAGCAATCATCGTAACGGGCCTGGGCATTAGCCAACCAATCCGCACACTGCTTGTACTTATCATTGAAGTGGCCATGGTCCTGGACAGCCTGCTCGCATTTCTTGAGAATCTCCTTGGCGGTTGCCTGGATCGACTGGAAGCGGGAGGAAACCTGCTGCACATTTACGGCAATCCTGGTTTCACCCGAACTTTGCACTAGCTCCGAGGTATCGTCCTTCATCTTGTCAAAGTCGGCTTCGTTTTGACGCAAGTTCTGGGCCAAGGACTGGAAGCGATTTAATTGATCCTCCTTCTCTTCGAACGACGATTTCAGATTGTAGTTCTTCAGAGCATTCTCCGCCTCACCCAACCAATTGATCAGGCGATCCAAGTTGATCTCGTAGTCATTCCATTGCTGAAGACGATTCTCTAGACCACTCTTCACGTCGCTCAAAGAAGCACCGAATTTCTCGAAATCAGCATGCAAATTTGCCAGATCTCGGGCCATTGCCTCCTTTGATCGGGCGGGGATATTACTGGCCTGTTGCTCAATGTGATCCTCGAGGGATTTCAGTTTGGCCACTCCCTCCGGCAAAGCATCCTGAATCTCGTTGATCTTTTGAAGACGTGCTTGCAGGGCTGCTTTGTTGCCCGAGTAGTCAGAGTAACCGGTGAGGCGATCCCAAAGATTCTTCTGGTAGTCCTGTTGGGCCTTCTGCAACTCACTGAACTGCTGGTACACATCGAAGGCATCGTCAAGATCCGCAACCAATTTGGCACAGTCTTGACCCACTTGCTCATAACGCTTATTCACCTCAGCCACTGCCTTGGAGATCTCATCCGCATTGGCAGGAGCTGCGCTGCCCAGAAGGGCGGCCGCCTTTTCATTCACTGCCTCAACGATGCGTTTGTGGGAATTGATGTCCTGGTTGGTAGCCTTGTACTTGTACAATTTCGAGCGGATTTCCTGGGCGCTGGTCCAGCTGGATGGGTTTTCATTGTGCAGAAGCTTCTCCACTTGATCCAACCAGTTAACTGTTTGATTGAGAATATCCTGGTAGCTAGAGAGCTGAACACCCTGGGCCTCCTGACGTTTCTCCAGGTTGCGAATACCCTCGTCCAGTTTGTCCCAACGATCGCGGATATCACGCAGGTCCTTGCGAATCTTCTCCCTTCCCTGAGTTGAGGTCTCTGGCAGAGCCTTTTCTCCAGCTGCATTCAAAGCAGCGAATAAGCTCTCTGCTTGCTCTTTTTCAGAGAGCAGCACTTGCAGAATGTTCGAACTCTGGGTGGGTTCATCCAAAAGTACCTTCTCCATCTGCTTTTCAATGGGTTGCAGCCACAAGTCCACCTCGTTGTACTTGTCTTGGAAGAACTGGTGATCGTCGACCAGGTTGGACCAGCGGTTAACCACTTCCTTGCTGAGAACCTGTAGCAGCTGATAGCGATTGGTAATTTGAGTGGTTAGTGTCTTCAGACGATCCGCTCCGCAGTTGTTGAGCAGGGCATGCGCAGCATCCCCAAAGGCATCGATTTCCTTCTCTTTTTGGAGTATCAATTCCCTTTGGATCTTGTACTTCTCCAGCTGTTCCACTTTCTCGTGGAGCGTGGACTTCAGCTGCTGCTCACGGAAAACAGCCTCTGCATTGCGGCACCACTTGGTGAGTTCTTCCAACGCCTTTTCAAATTTGTCCCACTGGGCGAGAACATCCTTCTGCTTGCCCTCAATGCCCTCGATGTCATCGAAGTGACTCTTCATGGTGGTCTCCAGTTCCTCGATTTCCTTGTCCAGCACTTCGTTGCCCTTTTCGGAGGTCGTGGCCTTTACCTTCTCAAACAGATCACGTATGTCGCTGATCAACTTCATGGCCTGTGGTTTATTCTGAGCCAACTGTCCCAAAGTTTCGATCTTGCGCTTAATGTCCGCCTTCTCGCCATAGGCATCGTCGCACTCCAGCAACTTGGCCTTCTCATTCGAGATCCATGTCTTAGCCGAAGAAAGGGCATTGTTAAGCTCATTATGCTTCTGCACGCAATTCTCCAGATTGTGCAGGATCTCATCGGACTTTTGGACAATGCTCTGGAAAAGTTGCTTGATCGAGGCCAGGTAAACATTCAACGAGTTATCCTTGATCTGGTCCACCAGTATCTGTGCCTTGTCGCAGACATTATCGACAAGAACATTGTGCGTGGTGATTTCCTGGTGAAGCAGCTTGTGGTTCTGCAGTTGAGCTCGCTTCTCCTGCAGCGTCGTTTTCGGTTCGGTGTGACTCTGCATGGCCTTGTCCACATCCTTCAGCCACTTGGTAAGCTGATCCTGGGCAATGCTAAACTCATTGAACTGCAGCAGACACTGATCAATCTTTTGCGTGGCCGAGTTCAAGTCATCGGTGTAGTTGTCCCACAGAGTGCGCAGAGAACGCAATTGCTGACGGATGATTTCACGGCCTTCCGGACTGGTGTGACCATAAAGCTTCTCGCCACGGTCGATGAGACCCTCGAAGAGTGTGGAATCCGAAATACGCTTGTCGGACATCTCACGCAGTTTATTCTGCTGATCCTGGAGCACGCTTTGATCTCCGACAATTTCATTGGTCTTAGCTAATTCATCGACCGACGACTGAAGACTCTGCTTGAAGGCATCGAAATCGTTATCGAAGCTTTCGTGATCCTTCACATAGTTCACATACTTCGCAATCGATTCCTTGCATAGATTTTTCAGGGTCTGATAACGAGTATTCAGGCGAGACAACTTAAGGTTCAAATCGGTTTCACCTTCAATCTCACGACCTTGATCCATTAGCTCATTGATAGCCGAACCACGACGTTCAATATCCTTGGCGATGTCCTGTAGCTGCTTCAAATGAGCCTTTTTGGCTTCGGCTGTGCTCTTTAGGTTCTGGTTCTTGACCACCGCCTCGACATTCTTCATCCAGTTGTCCAGCTCTTCAATAATCGTGTCAAACTCATCCCATTTCGAGCAGAGTTGCTTCAGTTTTACCAACGAATCCTGACACAGAGTCATGAAGTCCTCCCAAGATTGCTTCGGTTCCTCGAAACCCTTGAGCAGGGCTGGATGACCATTGGGATGGGTTTGAGTGAGCACCGTTTCCAATAACTTGTGACAGGTGTCGAAAATGGAGTCACCCTCTGGTTTGTGTTGCAATAGATTTTCCACAACTAACAGTTTCTCCTCGGCGCCCTCCTTCTCGAATGTTGTCTCGTTGAGAATGTCAATGGCTTCGGATTTAATGGTATTAAGCCAATCTTGGGCTTTTTCTAGAACCTGATCGTAAGCCTCATGCTTAACCACATGATTGCCCACGGTTGTAATCCTATCGGAAATTTTCTTGGAGAGTGTGTTATACTCTTGGATGGACTCTTCGGTTTTCCTTTCCGACTCATCATCACACAGGGTCACAGCCTTGTCGTGCAATTGCTTCAGAGCATTCTTGTGGAGGGTAATCTCCTGCAGCTGGGTCTTGTAGTTCTGAAGAGCAGCCTTTTTGGTGGCCAAAGTTGGGTACAATTCGTCACCGGCGGGAACCTTTGCCTTCGATTCGTTGAGGTAGTGCGAAACCTGAGTGTAGCTTTCTTCGATGGAAGTCTTCTGAATCAAAACACCCTCAACCTGTTGCATGAATGCATTGGCCTCATCGCGCAGATAGTCAAACTTCTCGCGCATTTGGCGCAGATCAGAACGGATACGTTCGCGATTCTCAGGGGAAACCACCGGATAGAGGGCTTCACCAATATCCACGGCGTTGTTCAGCAGAACCTGGCCATTATCGAAGGTCTTGATGTAGTTCTTAACAGTCTGCAGTTGCTGAGCTGTGGCCGAAGAAGATCCAGGCGATCCCATGCGGGCCAGTTCTTGGAACTCGATCTTAGCATCGCCGAACCACTCATTGAAGTCCTTGGCTGCCTTGGAAAAGTTTGCATTTGACAACTGGGCACTACGGATCTTGTCGATGTAGCCAGTCAGTGCCTTGGCCACAGCCTGATAACGCTGCACCAAATGAGTGACAAACTGACCAATTCTCGCCTCTGGGTTCTTTTCAATTAGCTGCTGGGACGTCTGCTCAAGGTTATTAATTATGGGCTCATGGGCCAAAACATCCTGTTGGAGGATAGACAATTCCTGAAGTTTCTGTGGCACCTCGGGTAGATTAACTTGAATGCTAGTTTCGGCCTTGACGCGTCCTTCAACGTCACGCAACCAGTTGGAAATCTGCTCATTCGATTGCTCATACTGCGACCACAAATCGACGTTCTCGTCGAGGATTCCCTTGATTTTGTCAAAGCTATCCTGCAGAGCCTGCATATCCTTACGCAACAACTCAGCATCGTTGGTGAGCTCGGCCAGGTTTTGCGGCGATTCCACAGCCTTCAACATCTCAAGTGACTTCAGTGTTTCAGCATGTCGCGCCTTGCAGTCATCAATGCTCTTGCTGACCTCCTGCAACGATGATTTCTTCACGTCCAGGTTGTATTTGTCACTAGAAGACTCTGGCTGACACCAGGCCACCTTCTCGCGTTGGGTGGCTATGATACGCTTCAGCATGCCCACCTTATCGGCATGGAATTTCTTGAGGAACTGCAGCAGGGAACTCTCAATCTTTTTAGCATACAGATCAACGTTCTCATAGCGTTTCTGCACATTGTTCAGTTCTTTGGGTATGATGGACTCACTGAAAGTGGGATACAGGTTACGCAACTCATCGACCTTTTGTTTGATATTGTCTATTTCGTTTCCGCTATTATCGAGTTCACCACGCAAGGCACGGCATTGCAGAAGACGCTCCATGATTTTGTTATTATCACCGGACATGTCGTCGCACTTGATCAGCTGCTCACGGAGTTTGCTTACCCGCTCGCCGGCTTCCTTCGAGCGTTTGCGCAACTCTTGTTCCTGATCGTTAAAGGAAGTGGTAACAGCACTCAAACGATCAGCATTGTTGCTAACTTCGGCGAACTGATCAGTCAAGAGTTTATTGAGAGCCGATAGAGCGGGAATCTCTGCGCCTTTGTTGATCTTCACCAAGTCATTTGTTTTCTCCACAATCGAATCTTTCAGAGCCTGGTAGGAAGGCAACTCCGTGCGATATTTGCTCAGACGCATGGGTCCAAACTCAATTTCAATCGAGTTATCCGCAGCATCGCAGAGTCCCTGATTTGTTTCGGACAACCAGGGTAGCAGGTCCTTCTTAGCATCTTCGATCTGTGACCAAATGACGGCTTCAGTCTCGTAGACATGTGCGTTCTTCGCTGTCTTGTCGTGCAGATCCTGCCAGTGCTGTTTGGCCGCTGTTACCTCCTGAGGCACTTCCTGTGGAATTGGCTCTCCAATGGCACTGAATAGCTTGCCTACATTGTTGCCACGACGCTCGAGTTCATCCAAACTGAGCTTCGATTTGCGCAACTGCTCCATGGTCTTCCTGGTCTTCTCGGAAGCCTGATGGAGCTCGGTTTCGTCACGTGGCTGTTGCGGTATGGCATTGAACAAATCCTCTGCCTTCTTCAATTCCTTGGAGAACTTATCCTTGGAATCGGCATACTCCCTAAGAGCCTGGCTAATTAGGTTGTACTTTTGAATGCGATCGGCAATCTCGTTCTGCAGAGAATCATAGTTCTTGTCCATGACAAGAAGGCTCTCCTGAATGGCAGGCATGCTGGCAATATCCTCACGCATCAGCAAAGAACCTTCGTCATGGATGCGATTCTTCAGATCCGCCTGGTATTTCAAAGCCTCATTCAGAGCGACCAAATCGGCAATGATCTGATCGATGTTGTTCAGTGTGGGATGCTGGCTGAGAATCTCGTCTAGCTTGGCGCGATTCTCCTGCAGAGCCTGACCAAAGTTGTGCTCCAGGGCGTGGAACTTGTCCTTGCGTACGGTCATCTGTTGGATTTGCTGCTGTTGGTTCTGCGAGCGTAGCTTTAGGTTCTCCAGCTTGTTCTCCACATCGTTAACAATTTGGGTGGCAATCAGTGGACGGCGGGACAGGGCATCTCTCAATTGGATGGCCGGATTCTCGTCAATCTCCTTGGCCTGACCCTTCCAGTAGGCAATGCCCTGACCCAGATTATCGATCTCATCGATGACCTTCGCGAGCTCCTCGGCAGCGGGTCCTTCCGGTTTGTCCAGCTGATGTTTCAGATAGTTCAAATGCGACTCTGTGTCGTTCTTCCAGCCAAGCAGCTCAGTCCACTTCTCCAAAGCGGCCTTCTTTTGCAGCATATTGGTCTCCAGGTTTTGGTAGTTCACCACCAAAGCGGTGTACGCATCATTCAGGGCATTCGACTCTTCGGGAGTGGCTCCCAAAGCCAACTGCTTAACCTCATCGTAGATGGCATTAAAGCTTGGCTTCTTATCGGCATGTTCCTGAAGCAGGGCGTGAATAACATGGAGACTGGTCTCAACACGCTCTGGGTTGATCTCCTCCACTTGGGTAACCTGATTACGAAGCTGCTCCATCCAGTTGGAGAAGTTAACCAATTTGGCATTAAAGTCCTGCCGCGATATAATGGCATCGGAAACTTCGTTGATGTGACCGCGAGTGGCTTCCGAGAGCTTCTGCAACTTGCCCTTCATTTGGTTTACCCGATCCTTCAAAGCCGCTGCTCCTTCGGGAGCCAAGTGCAAACTAATCTGATCGGCATTCTGACCCAGAGTCACGAGCTTCGCCTGCTGCTGCGAGATCTCGTTGTTGAAGGACTTCAGCTTGACCAGCTCCTTTTCGAGCTTATCAATGTGTGGGGTATTCAGAACAGCTGGACGTCGGGACATCAGCTGCTCACCCTGGCCAACCCAATCCTCGAGCTTGGCGGCATCGGCGTCAAAGGACTTCCAATTGGCCACCAACTTCTCGAGCTTGGAGCTCGCCTGCTTGGCGTTCTCATGGACGGCCGTCCAACGCGAATGCATGGCATCCAATTCATCGGGGGCATTGGTCTTACATAACATTTTATGACTGATGTTTGATATGCCATGGAGCTTGTCCAATTGCTCCTGGCACTGTGTCTCGAATTGTTGGGCATTCTGTTGCATGGCAACGGCTTCTTCGAGGGAGATGGGCTTAGAAACTACATTATTTACCTTGACTTCGCTTTGCTCCACGGCTGGCTTGATTTGCTGCAGACCGGCCTGGAACTGCTGCCAGTTCACGAGATCCTCCTGCACAGCCTGTGCCTGATGGTCCACGTTGCGATTGATGGCACTGAGGACCTCCTGCAGCTTGGTAATCTCGCCCTTGAGTCGCTTGGCCTCGGCAATGTTGCCCTCCTTGGGCGCCAACTCGGAGGCATCGGCGGCCAGAAGATCCAGTTGCTTCATGCGATCCCCAAGGACGCGCTTGAAGGCCTGCACCTTGACCACACGCTCCTCCGGTGTGAGATCCTCCGACTGAAGGGCCTCGATGTTCTTGGGCGCCACCTTGTTGGCCCATTCCTGCAGTTCGGCCAGGCGTGTCTTGTAGTTGTTCCACTTGGCACTGTAGTCCTCCAGATAGCCGACGCGATCCTTCACATGCTCCATGGTGTTGAAGAACATCTTCTCCACCTCCGTGACTTCCTTCTCCAGAATGGGACGCTTGTCGGCGGCAGCCAGAGGAGCAAGTTCCGATTTGAGAGCATGCAGCTTAGGCAAAAGTTGATGGGATGCCTGCTGCAATTGCACATTCAAATCTCTCTTGGACTTCAGATCCTGGCTAACGTTCTTGGGATCGGTTTGCAGTGGTGTCAACGAACGAAGCTCCGTCTCTGCGGTTTGCAACATGGAGAAGATGTCGTTCTTCTGGTCCACGAACTCGCTCCAAACAGCCTGGGTGCCCTTGAGGGCCTGTAGTTTGTCGGAGGTTTCAGTGTACGCCTGATTCCATCCAGTCTCCAGATTCTTCACTTCGGTATTTACAAAGGCCGGGGCGTGCACATCCTTGATGAGATCACGTCCTCTCTGTAGCATAGACATGATGTGCGGACGCTGGTGATCCAGCTGATTGATGGCATACTGCTGCTCTTCAATCAGGCGATTCACACGCTCCAGACTATCGGGAGCTGGTATATTGGCCGTCTGATCCTTGACCTTGCTGAGTAGGCACACCACCTCGTGGACTTCACGGCGGTAGGTGTAGCACTTGGAGAAAACTTCCGTCTTCACCATGGTGATCTCAATTGTGGGTATGAGGTTCTTGTAGCGAGCGATCAGGTCTTCCAGTTTCTTCTGCTCCAGATTGGCCTCATCTTCGGTAGCGTAGCTAAGCAGAGAGTCCAATGTCTTGACCAACCACTTCATATCCTCGCGTTTGTTGTCAGCATCTTGGCAGATTTTCTGTTATGGAAAGAGAAACATTTAATTAGTATTACGTTACTGCAGAGAGGATTCTTTTTAAAAGCAGATTAGTTACCACTAGCTCCCTCAGCTTAAGGCATGCATGATGGGGTAATGAGAATATTATTTAGGGATGATTGAAATGGAAGGCTTATAAGAAGATATTCTAAGTAGCTCACCTGGAAGACGACCTTCTCCTTCTCGAATTCCTCCATGGTATTGACCTCATTTACGATATTTTTAAGGCTCTGATCCACGCCGTTCATCCAACCGACCATGTCGTTGAACTTCAGATGATAACCCTGCCATTGGGCTGGGATTTGCTGGAGAGTCTGGCGCATGTCGCCCAGTTTGTTGGACAACAGTTGCCACTGCGACTTGGCATTGTCGTAGGCCTGATCCAGACTAATGTCACCGGGTTGTTGTTGCCTGTGGGCTTGGGCCAAACGTTCCATGTTTTGGAGGCAACGCTCCAGTCGGGGAACCGCATCCTGTTGGAGGAGGAACTGCTGGTTGCGCTGCAGAATAGAGTCCACATCCTCGTTGCGATTGAGAGCCTGCTGCTCCAGCTGCAACTCCTTCTCCACATCCTTCAGGGATTGATAGAAGGCATTCTCGTCCAGGCGGAATTCCAGTTTCAGTAGGTGCAAAGGAGCCTGGGAAAGGACATTCTTCCAGCGTGACTGCAACTGCTCCACACTGTGCACCACAGCAGGTTGCTCCTGGGCGGGCAGGGTGGTCAGTAGTTGTTGAGCCGACTGCACCAGATCGTTCATCCAGCGATCGTTGACCTGCTCAAAGAAGTACTTCTGCGTCTCGATGGTGGTCTTCGATTCGATATGCTTCTCCACCAGCATGGATTCGGCCTGGGTTAGCCATTCGCTGACCACACGTTCGTTGTCCTTGAAGTTGCTCCATCCACCGGCTGCCGAGTCCAATCGCTGCTCCCATTGCTGGGCATTCTGGATCACATAGTTGAAGCGTTCGTTCAGCTGCTGCATTTGTTGAGTAGCCGGAGCAGTGTCGATCTTGTCATCCGCGGAGACGGCCTTTAGTAGATTCTGGAACACCTTGTTCTTGCTCTCCAGCATGGAACGATAGTAGACGGTGCGTGAGAAGTAGGTCTTGTGCTTGAGGAGTTGCTCATTGATGGCATCACGTCCTCCCGTAAGATTATGGGTTCCCAGCAGCTGTTCAGCTTCAGTCAACCACTGATGGATCTCCTTTTGCCCGGCCTCCAGGGATTCCTGTTGGATCTGCAGCTGATGGAAGAGATGCAGCTTGGCAGGCAACTGGGCGCGTATGCGCACCAGAGATTCCTTTTCCTGCTTCAGAAGCTTCATCATCTTGTCCACCTCGTCGCGTGAGAGGTCTTGTATCAGTGATTGGAAATTCCTGCTGATGGTCTTGAACAGCTCCTCGTTGTCATCGATTTCGCTGGCCAATTGCTGCAGCTGCTGGCCATATTGCTTGATCTGTTCACTGTTGCCGAGGATCTGTTTCTGGTCGAGAACAGCTTCAGCTCCTCGCAGCCAACGGGAAAGCTGCTCTATGCCTGATTTGTACTCCTGCCGCGAACGTATGATGTCTCCAGCATGCATATACTGCTTGGTGTTGGCAAACAAACGTTCAAAGCGCTCGGAGAGAGCTCCATGACGCTGACGCAGCTGCTGGGCAATGGGCTCCTCACAGGAGGCAATCAGATAGTTAGCCGAGTTAGCTAGGGCATCAAATTTATCCTTCCAAACGGGTATGTCCTGGAAGAAGTCCAGTCGTTCGTCTTCGCTCTGGTTAACCTTCTGCTCGGCCAACAGTAGCCACTCCTCGCAGGAGGGAGCCAATTGGTTCCAGCTGCGCCAGCAGTTGACCACTTCCTCTAGAGAATTCTGACAGCACTTGAGCTCCATGGAGACGCGCTTCCAACGCTCCTCGGTTTCGTACATAAACCGATCGATCTCGTTGATCTCCTTGCGCGGCACATTGCCATCACGCTTGTACTCCTCCACCACCTGTTGCATATCGACAAAGGCCTTCTGGAACTCCTGGAAGATCTTGTTGCGCGACACAAAGTTCTTGTACTGCTCCAGCTGTTGGGCCACCTTCTCCTCGTGCCCATACTTCCCGGTCCAGCCACGCATCTTGTTCTCCACGAGGTTCAAGAAGGCAATCAGACAGCACTTGTGCTCGAGGAACTTCAAACGAATCCTGCGCTCCGCTGCCTTTGGTCCGACTTCCTGCAGACGGCGCTCCATGTTGCGCAACTGCTCCAGGGGAATCTGCTGGGCCAGCGGCGATCGCTTGGCATTGTCAAACATGGCCAAAATGCGTGGCAGATCGGCAAAGAAGAGCTTGTGCTCCTCCAGCTTCCTGCTTATCACGGCGGCCGTCTCCTCATTCATTGCATTCGGTATATCATTGTCCATTAATAGTTTCTCCGCTTCGGCTAACCATTTGCCAACGGTGCCAAAGTCGCCGGGCAGCTCCGAGTCCAGCAGCCAGAGCCAGTACATCATCTGGTACTGGAGGCGCTGCCACAGCTCGTTGATCTCCTCCCAGGATTGGCGGGAGACCTGCAGGAATCCGCTCTGGCTCTCGATGAGCTGTTTCAAGCGATTATAGGCCGCCAAATGGGCATCGACTTCGGAACGGGCGAGTAAATATTCACTGAAATCGCGTGGGAACGAGCTCATCATGACCATGGGCTCGTACTCGGTGGTCTTCTCCACCAGGAAGCGACGCAGCTCGTCCGCCTCCTGTTGCACATGCGATTGGTCGCGAGAGGCACCCTGAAAAAGTGATATTATTTTATAAGTAAGGAGGTTTTTATGAGGAATGATATGTAATTATACCCTTGCAGTCTAAATCTATCGGGCTAAAACTTTCCCAAAAGTCTTCTTTCTTTTGCAGGTAGTATATATGTCCATAGGAATAATCGAGGGAAAAATGTAAACATATAACCTTCTACTTTTGGAAATACCATTTTTTATCTAATTCTGAATTTTGAATTAAAATTAAAATTTATCAAAACCCTACGACTATATCATATAGCTGACATAGGAACGATCGGAAAACTAATGGGAAATAATAGGAAATTAAACATTTTTGCGATTTGTAAACTAAAAGGAATGATCTGCAAGGGTATATAAGCTATATAGGTTCCTTTCTTGATTTAAACTCACCTTTGGTTCGGGATACTTGTGCAAAAATTGCGCCACATATGTCATGATACTCTTCTCATCCGGCTTGGGTACGTCCACATCCTCAGCGTCCAGGAGCTTGGCAATGCCCAACTTGCTTTCGGCCACATCGAAAGCAGTCTCCAAGCGCTGACGGTTGCTGGTCTTCTTCAGCTCAGCCAAGTTGACCAGGTTCGCCTTGATGGCATCGATGAGGGCCAGGAAAGCGACGCCATCTCTCCAGCTGGCGCCGAAATCCTTCACCTCCACACCACTATCCCTATAATAGATATATTAATGAATAAAAGTAAACCTATAGATTTTTTTGATCTACTCACTTTGGCAAGGCATTGGTCACCCAGTTGAGCAGGGTCTTCCTGGCACCCTGCTTCCATTTCTCAGCCTTCAGATCGCCGTGCTTCTGGTTACCAACGCTGTCGAGGGAACTAACCGAACCGCCAATACCATGACCCAAATACTCTAGGTTGCGGCTGTTCTCCTCGATCTATGATGAATAAATAATTGAGTTAGTTGCTTGTATAAAAAACTTTCCGCATGCAATGCAATGTAATGGTTAAACTTAAGATATGGGGAAGTGCCTTTAAAGGTTTTTGCTACCGAACTAAAAACGATTCTCTACCCAAAAAGATATATGTATGTATGAGGTACACACGACAAAATAACAACAATTACGTTCGACTTGGACCCACCTGTGGCGCATAATTTATAACTACTACTAAGTTTTTCCGCCTCTTTTTACGAAGCTTGTGTACGTTTTAAGATTATGATATCAATAAAAAAGTATATAGAAAAAGAAGGTTCATGGGGTTAATTACGTTCAAAGTTTCAAAATTAAGTGGGATTTTTTTTTTGACTTGGAGTGTGTGTACATCTCTACTGGTGGTAGCCTCGTGAGAAGGTGTACAACTAGCAACCAATTTTTGGTGGTGCTCTCAATTCGTGAACTGGTGCACTCGGAGTGTTATATTTAATAAAAAGTTTAAATGTATAAGCATGCTTACCTGGAAGTACAAGATGATTGTCCATATCAAACCCAACACAACTGGTGGTCTCCCGTCCACCAGATCTGCGGGATTAATATTAACCAACTTGATCCGTTTGCTGGCCAAAAATTGCAGGGCCGTATTGGCATTGCTAAGGAAATGTGGACGTCTCAGGACGCGACCCTTCTCCACGGGCAGGCGTTCTCCGGACAGAACTTCGAGCAATGCAATTAGTTTCGTACCATCGCGTAAGTCATTGATTAAATCATCGATACGAAGCGGTGGAACACGCTGAAATGGATAAGCAAATTAATGGATTTGAGTTAATTATATGGAAAATGTAATGTAAAATTAAAAAAAATATTTCATAAAATATCTTCAATGCAAAAGAAGGTTATTAAAAACGACTAAAATCAAGAGAGAACGCTATAATCGATACCCGTTATTTAGCTAAAGGATGTGAGAGGGAGACGGAGATATGCATATGGCAAAGCGACTGCTTGCATTTTTTATTATTTGCTCATAACTTTTTAACGAATGGTCCGATTTGAAAAATTTCTTCTACTTCTTTATAGGTATATTTAAACACAAAATAATTGCATTTAAAGATATACTCTGCGAGTAACGGGTATAAAAATATTTAGAGACATAAAGTCTTCACCCAGAAAATCACCACCTTAAGACCGAAATTTATGCCAAGTGTTATGCTTAATCAGAAATCAAAGTTTCCCCGCTTAAAACACTTAATTTAATTGGTTTTACGAACTCTCTCTCTCTTAAGGAGGGCAAAGTAGACCACATTTGCCTTAAAGTGCTATTTGGTGTACTTTTTAATGCCACTTTTATGACTATATTATGTGCACTATACTATACCAACGTTTTGCACTCATAGCTATGAAAATAAACAAACTTAATGGGGTGCACTGAACGGATTTAATGTTTTGCCTTTGGTCACTTTAGGCTGCTCGTTTGGGATTTGCATAGGTTTTATTTTTCGGTTAATCAATTAAATGCAACTCACGGAATCGTTCAACATTAAGGCGCATTAAATCAATTAAAATAGTTTAAATTGCTCTGTTTGCCATAGCGATAATTTGCCGTAATACTTGCGAGTGCGAAAGAAGACAAATTGGCAAATGGCACGAGCAGGCATTTAACTTGAATCCACCGCAAAAGATTACAATTTTTAAGGTAATGCCATTAAGGCCGCAGCAGCGGAAGTGGCACCAAAAACCAACAAACAAACAAACAACACAGAGGGGGGAAAATTCATTGTAATTGAGTGTAGCATTTAATTGAGCTTTCTTATGGGCAAATAGTTGCTGCAAAACTTTATTCAACTGTTGCCAACATGCAAAAGACAATGACAATGCTGGGTAAAAACTTTTCACAGCAAAAACTTTTCATTTTTGTGTGAATTCTCCTTCAGAACAGACATTGCGAAATCAATTTCAATGCTTCCGTTTCCTGTTCCACTAGAAACGCCTCTTTCTTTTCCATTTAGTTCCGGAATTTATGGTGTCATAGTGCTTTATATAAAAAGTTTCTTTGTCTTTCCGCTGTTTATTTCGGGCTGACATATGTCATTACAGCCGTTTCCTGGGAGTCGTCTCTTAGGAACTTAATACTCCCCGAACATGACATCAAAAAAATTAAATGGGTCTTACCGGCTAATCGCAAAATGGGTACCTTGCCTTGATCAGACCGCTGAGTATTATAATTACTTCTAGCAAAGTTGATAAGTTAGTACCATATTTAAGTGCTTAAAAATGCTCTAACAAGTCTTTAGATATTTATCTGGTTTAAGTTTCTATGATATGTTGCTATATACAAAATATATTTCGGAAAAAATATCGAGGAAATAAGTATAATGCTCTTTTCTCTTCAATATTACATTTTATTTATCCACTATTAGTTTAAAATTCTCTTACAAGTCTTTAAATATTTATCTGGTTTAAATTTCAATGATATGTTGCTATATATAAATTATATTTAGGGAATAATGTCTAAAAAAATATAAGTATAATTTTTTTCTCTATAATATTACATTTTATTCGTCAAGCAATTCGTTATAAAATGGTATAATCGGATTTTAGAAATACGGTAAAGTAATTTTCCAACAAACTATATAAGTCAGTCATAACCATAATCCGTTTCTCTGGGTGATTCAGTGTCTGGAGGATTGTAAATCTTTTCTAATCTTTTCACTTGTCACCTGTCCAACACAATAAGATGAGCACCTGACAAATATTCCCACCGCCAGCTATCGTAGCCCACTTTCCCGACACAAAATCCTTTCTAATTTAATCACCTCTAATAGCTTGATCCTTTCACTTTGGTTTTATGGGTCCACCAAGATATAGACTCACATGCGGGAGTTACGAATTTAGAGGGCACGACTCGTGCCGGGGCGTTGCCATCAATTATGTCATAAAGAAATGAAAGCGAACTGGGGCCCCTCAAAAACTGAACATCCAACTGGCGACCCACCACGCTGGTTCCGAAGCGTTTAAATTAATTCATAAATTTTAATCAAATTCTATGAAAAGCGAGCGTCCAGAGCGGGTTTTTGGGTCGCTAGCGACACCGAATACAAAAAAAAACGAAAATGTAAACCTCGTTCACCTTGAACTGAGCTTGAAAATAAATAAAACGAATACCAATCCAACATTTTTGGGCTGCCCCCATCAAATGTTTTTTACTCGGTGTGTATCTGTTGTGGCTACAATGTGGGGGAAATGGAAGATGCCTGCTAATTGACGGGTCTAACGAAGCTTCAATAGGTGAACGCAAATTAAATAAATCACTTTTTATTAGCAAAAGGCAAGAGTAATATTTATTGCCTCTCGGTGAAACGTGTCAAGCCAATCGTTGTGCAATTGCAATGGTAAAAGCGACAGCGACTGCAAATTTGCCCTGTCATTATGCACATTAAGTGACTCATTTGCATATTGGTTGCATAACTCTGAGATGTAGATGTTGCATCTCCAACTCCTGGGACAGCTGAAATATGACTTCAATCAGGGAAGCCGAACCCACGCATTCTGGAAATCGATTCGGAGACGGAGATTGAGACTGAGAGCCTTGCATGTCGTCTGCTGCTCCTTTTATGTGCCATGCCACATACAACTTCAACTGGCAGCCTTATCGAGCTGCACTCTCTGAGTCGAGGAACTGGTTTTCAATGGCTGCCCGGATTGGATTGTATTGGAATAATTGCCGGCCGGCCGGCAAAATGTTTTTTCGTAAAAGCACTAATACACAGTAGGGGAAAAATATGTATAATTTTCCTGCCTCTAAAAAAAATAAATTTTTTAACTCATATTATTAAACTAAAAACATGGACAAAGTATCTAGAAAAGATGGAGAAAGTATGTAGAAAACATGGACAAAGTATGTACAACACTTTTATAAAACTAAACAACGAAAAAAAAATGTAATAATCAATTTTAAATTAAAAAACTTAAAAAGCTGTATTTAATTTCTAAACTATCAAAAGCAACAACACAAATAATTCCTATAATAACTTGTAGTTTTATTAGAATAGTATGATTTTTTTTTTAATTTTCCAATTACTACTAATATTTTTCCCACAATAGTGTGGGCAGAAAAAAAATTGCCGGCTCATGTCTGCAGATTGCCGTTGGTATTAAAAGATAACGCATTTGAGACACCAAACGAAACATGGCTCACTCAATCTGAAAAGTCTGAAAAGACTGAAAAGTGCATTAAATCAGCTCCGTTCGGGACAAGAAAGTAAGTCAGTAGGCGTCGCGTGGGTTTCTTGCGGGTTAATGGCAATGCAATTGAAGCCATCGGCCGATCCCCGCCAGAAACGGAACTATCTGCTAGATACTTTTTCCATTAATTCACCACTTTTCTTCTCTGGTTGTTTGGTTAGACGACAGCCCCGTCAACTTCTGACTCTCTTTTTTCTTTCAATCTTTTTTGCATTGTTCAAAAGACTGAAGTGAAGAAAGATGGAGAGCACCTATAGGAATGCCTTGAGGAATTTCTAGCATTGCTAGGAACTGGGTGCGTGTGCTCGTGAGATATTCTTGGAAGCTATCCGGCGATGAGGAGTGACTCGAATATGTTCAGACATGACAAATGTTTGTGCAGAACCTGAAGGTACATATTTACATATGTATTTACACACATTTATGCTAATGTTAGAAATTGTGGGCTTTGTGGACTTTTTACGAATCTATATGGTGGTCATAAAAGATCAAAAGCCCAGAGGCAAAATAAATAGGTCCCGAAAAATGTTTGTTCATAAAAAAATACAAACCTAATTATGTTTTTTATTGTACAAAACAAGGTACAAATTAAAAAATGTATATCATTAAAAATCATAACCGTCATAAATCGGGTCTTAAAATTTATTCACTCGCTGATTTATTTACTTGACAACGACAATCCCCAAAACAACCTTCAAATTTCACGCTGTTTAATATCTGTTATATCACAATATCTTTGAACAAACGCTTTTCGCTTATTATTCCATCATAATTACTCGACAAATAAAAGCTTAAATACGCTTATCACGCGTAATTTCTGATTTTGTATTCAAAGTGATGGACATGTCACGCCCCTTAACCTATTTTGTGTGGTGGTGCGTTAGTTTTTGTTTAGTTTTTTGGCAGACACAAACACCTCTCACGCTTGGTTTATCACATGCAAATCTATATGCAAATTCCAATGCCACTTGGTGTAGACAAAATTCATTGGCACCCCTCTCTCACTAAGACGAATGGCAAATCGATTGAGACGTATAGACGATAGACTCACCTTCAATAGGTATGAATTAATCCAATTAGTGAATGTCTTCTTCTGCACACGTTCTTGCTCCTCTGAAAAATTTAAAGAAAAAAGAGAGAAAAGGTAAATGTCAGTAAATGAGGAATACATTTCGTTCATTTGCAATTAATTGTTGGACAAGTGTCGGCAGCCGAGACGACAAAGACATAAAAGGCAAAAAAAGAGACATGACGATACTACCAAAGATACTGAAACCCCAACCGATAAGATACATTTCTTGGCATGCACAGGGCATACTACTTATATACCAGTTTTTCGGTTTCATTTTGGTTCGGCCTGTCTTTAAAACTTATGTTTGCTTTAATTGAATTATCAGTTAAGTTGGTGTATAAAGCGAAATAAACACGATGACATCATGTTTGTTTTGGCGATATTATCGCTAACAGTTTATGGGACTATTTCCTAAATAAATACAAATAAAGTAAAAATGTAATGGGTATACAAAAAAATGCATTGTAAAATTGCATGGGATTTTTATTTCATATTTTAACCACCTATAAATATATTTCTTATTTACTTTCTTTGACTGAATCATTTAAAGAAATCCTAAATATATCCAAATAAAGCTAAAATATAATGGGTATACAAAAAATGCATTGTACCTATAAATATATTTCTTATTTACTTATTAAAAATTATTTTCGGATGAATCATTTAAACATTAAAGTTGAAAATACGAAAACCAGCCCATAAAAAATCAGTGGAAAATATTTCAAATTTCGTTGACCCTTTGCATGCGTCAAAAGGTAGACCGCCAATTGTAAACACAAAAACTGAGATTTGCCAAACCAAATATTTAGTCATTTTTTGTGCGCCTTAATTACCTCAATTTCATTCTTTAGCCGACAAATTGAAATAATAAACAAAGCGTTAAAAACATCAATTTGTAAACAATTATCAAAATATACACAAGAGAGCGAAAGAATAAACGCATTAAGCAGAATCATTATGGAAAAGTGCAGTCGAAATGGAAAATGGTAGCCAGCAGCTGTCTGATGGGGAAAATCCCCATTCCCATCCCCACCAGACCAAATCCAGCCCATTGGGAACTGAGCAGCTCCAAGAATACTTGGCCCAGTGCGTGGTCTATTCGCTTTCTGGCATTCGGCCAAAGGCATGCCAACAATATGAAACCAAAATAGATTTCCCGTAATAAATAAGAAATACTCGTTTTTCGAAAATGGAAAATTTCTACAGTTAGACATGAGGAATGCTTGGAATAAGAATTATTACATAAAATAAATCGACGCAGCCATGAAAGCGTCAAACGCTTAGCCAATTATCAAAACGATTTACAAAGTAAGAACACAAAACACACAAATTGTAATAATTAATTTTAAATGATCCCCTCAACATTTCGCTTATATTATCAATTTCTCTAGAATTGAATTTTCATTCATTTATTGCCATCTGAGTGACGCAATTTTTGAAATGTTGACAAAAGATTATTTAAATAGAAATTAGTTCAAGGTTGCGCAATTTGCAAAGCAACTGAAAGTCGTTTTCATATATATATTAATCGTTCTAAAGTGAAATACACAATTTAGCCAACTTTCGGCAAAGGCAAAGCCCACAAATTGGTGCATTTGGATGAACTTGAGGCAAGGTAAAATACCAAACCCCACCTAATGGCCATTTTTATGGTTCTTTCAGACACTTTTCAAATGCTCTAATGGCTTGTAAAGATTCGATGTAGCAGGTCCCATAATAAATTAACACAAATGTGGCATTGTAAATCACTTGTGGCCAACGAAATTTTGTAAACGTTTGGCAAAAAACAATATACCTGAAGTACACCTAAGGTGATTACGTTTAAATTTAAAATTTTTCTGGTTTAAGGTTACCTTAATTTTTTTAGATATTATTAACCTGATTTTATTTTAATATAAACCTGTGTTAATCGTTTTTTTCTTCTAAATATACTTTTTTTTAAATTCAAAAAATAAAATCTATTGTTGTTATTCCCAAACAATTAAGTTGTTTTGCTCAAATACGTTAGACGCCTCTTCAGAGACTCGTTTAATATAAACCTGATATTTTTGGTAACAAATCTTTGATGTTTCGCGAATATATAAACTTAACTACCGCATTTGGCATACTGAATATATTTTCTTTAAAAACTAGTTGGCTCTGTTTGTATTATTTTGGTCTTGGCCTGACCAAAAATAAATGTATATGTGTGACACATGTTGATTAGTTAAACTTTTAGTATGCCATAAATCAAGTGAGTTTTTGTTTTACCAAAACTTTTTGCTGATAGCGAAAATATTTGCCAATTATTGCAAAGATAAGGAAAAATGCACTCGAAGTTGGGGAATCTGATAAGGACTATATAAGTAAGTAAGTGTGTATAAGTAGTTTAATACGGGTCAAGCTTATCAGACATTGTGTAGAATTTTCTATGTCTCGCACTCAATAAAAATTAGAAAATAATAAAAATAATGAAGTATTATATTGATAATATAATATAATATTTTATTTGGATTTTGGAAGATTGTATAAGAAACATTAGGACTAATATTTTACATTTTTGGATATGAAAACTTATTATAATAAAAACCTTTCTAAAACTAGTTTTCTATACAGAGTAAACAAACCTATAGGCTCCAATTAAATCCGAGGGCAATTATAATTCCCTAACTCTAAGTGCTTCGCTCGATCAACTCTTTAGACAAAATCAAACAGCAATATCAAAAGTAAAAGCATACAGAAACGAGTTTTATTTTTACACCGCATTATGCGTAGAACAATTAACAGGGGGCAAAATCAGGCCAGGGCGTAACGTTCAAGTTGAATGACTTTTCAGGTTTGTTAATTTCAATTTCCATTTCAATAATGATGTATGGAATGATTACAAGATCCCCGAGGGCATGGACATTATAGATTCTTCAGAAATGAAAACAAAGTATTTTAACAGCGGTAAATTGTTGCCTTCTCTTCTTTTTCTTGTTCTTTTTCAGTTTTGGTTGTCGGTTCTTTTTTACTTCATCTTATGAATGGTTCAGTCAGTCAGTGAGTTAATGATGGTGATTATAATGATAAGTCGGTTGATTGTTATTTATGTTTATTTCGCTATTTTTGCTATTTAATGAGCGCGTCTAATGCGTGGTGGAAATTGTGAAAACCAAATTCTTAGAAAATACTTGTACGGTTTTATGAATGAAACCTATGAGCTTTTTCACCCCGTTAAGAATAATTACCAATTACTAAAAATATTAACACTAAAAAGTGGAGTACTGAAAGGGCAGTCAGTTTGTTATATATTCAGCTTCAGTCGCCCGTTTGTCTGATTTGGCCTAGTTACAGAACATAAATAGAAAAGAAGCCAAGAGACCGAACAAAAAAAAAGAAGTGTTTGGTAAAAATAGTTTATTTACTTTCACGCATAGCTAATTGTTTGGGTTTCCCTACCAAAAAAAAAATAGGAAAATAAAACCAATGTTCCTCTACATTTGCATAAACAAAAGGCAATCGAATCGTTTCGGGGGGAGTGTGTTTGAATCCACACGATATAGAGCATATGTTGGGCTTTTCAACGGAAGTGCGTAGAATTAAATGTTCTGCGTTTTTGCGGCAGGGGATTTCCGTAATACAAAAACCGATGTTTATTGGCTTAATTATTTGGGGCACGACCTATTGGATAACATAGAATAGAGAACTCTCTAAAACTTGCAAAGAAATTATAAACCCCTCTTGAATACCCTTATCTTTTTGAAAATACCTTTACTATCGCACATTCCTTAACAAAAACCCCAAAATATTATCTAAACTTAAACTGACTCAGTCTAACTTGATTATATTCCAAAGTTCGTGAAACTTGATAAGGCATCTTGATATTATAATAAACCAAACTACTCAATATGTTGACCTTCCCCAGAGGCAATCGACCATGTGATGATCACTCCAGCATAGACTGTTCGATTATTATATCAACTGTTTAAATTTCGTTTAAATTTAAATTTAAATTTCAACGCAAATACAGTGAAAACCAGTGAGGTGTGTCGAGTTGCACTTGTCGTTGTCACCTGCGGCGACAAGTGAGCAGCAAATATGTCAGAAAAAGCCCGCATAAATTGTAGCCTGTAGCCAACATGTTGAAGAGTCTTATAAATGGCATTACTTAACTTTACGCTCCATTGCCTTCGACAGGTTGCCCCTCCCAATCTAGCCACCCCCACCCATTAAGCATTTCACAGCTACTCGAAAATATTAGATGCAAATACGATATGGGGATTCATAGAGTCAAGTGGTTGCGATTGCGTCATAACTAAGTATATGTACTCTGTATGTTTACCCTAATCAGAAGGCGCATATATGTATGTTTATTTATTTTTGTCATTAATACCGTTCACTAAACCAGCAGATACCGATAGCCAAAACTAAAAACTAAATGATTGAGTACCCAAAAACGAAAAGAAAATAAATATGGCAACAAAAACAAAGAAGATAATTTGTTTAAAACGACGAAAACCGCAAAAGAAGCTACAGAAGAGATCTTCAAAAGATCTGCCCACGAGCAGAACAGAAAATTGAGGAGGAGGTAGCCACGAAATTAAGAACTTTTTAATTTCTTTGGCCACATGACCAACATCTGGAGAGGAATCTGCTCCCACATAAAAAAAGCCAAAATAATATATACACAGAAAAAAATTGACTAAAGATCAGATTGATATGCTCTGGTAAATTTCATATCATTTTGATATGAATAAAGGTTATGTTGATCTTATTTTACATTATTTATTCAAAAATTATTAAATTTGGTATTTTAAATGGTATAATAAAATATCAATTTGATATATTTGAATCATAAATTTGACATAAATCATATCGGCTTTTAATAGATATGAAATAAAAATTTTGTTTGAACTTGTTTCTGTGTATATATATTTTGTGGGTTAAGTGCAAACTTGTGGGTACTTCAAGTTCGGCTTTGGGTGTAAATTTGATTCGCTTCTTAGCTTACAAACCTCAGCTTAAATTTCAGTCAGAGGCGCCAACTTCTCTGGACCGCATTTTAGGCATCAATTAAAATCCGCTCGACTACATGCCCTATAAATATTACAACTGACAGATAAATACAATAGCAGAATCAATAAATAAATAAGTCGGCGATGATCTCAGTTGTACGGCTGCTGATGGGATTGTTCCGTTTGTGTGGATTACTTACAACGACGGATCGCCTGAGATAACGTTAGATGCCACTTTGTTTTGAAAACATTTTCATTTTCATTGAACCAAGCATTGAATATCTGTCATAAATCATATTCAAAACCAAATTCGGCTTTGAAATGCGGCTTGATGAAGCTCAATGGCTGGATATACCGCAAGGTGTATCATAAATATTGAAAGAGTTGCAGGTTTTGTTTTTCAAACGTTTTTTTTCGCCACCCATTAAAATGGCATTAATGATAATTGCTGGGAAAGTGAGGACATATATTGAAACCAAGTCAAAAGCCACCAATCAATAGTTTACTGTATACTATACATCCATGTGACTGTCATCAATTAGTGAACGCTTGACGTACTTTTGCTGGTTTATAAATTTATAAAGTGCTGTCCCCATGTCGTTTTATATATACATTTGATATGCTAGAGATATTGTGTGTGTGGATAGGCCTGCCAATATAGTTATATGGCACACATTTGGGGCAAATTTTGTGCTGCTTTGTCAAACAAATTTATCGAAGCATTCGAAAAGTTTGTTGGAAGCACGCAACATCAAAATATTTGACAGCGAGCCGTTATGCTGACATTGACGATGATCCGAGAAGAGGAAAAATAATACTTTAACTCACGCAAACTTGATTTATGCTCACTAATTGTCATATAAAGACATCTAACGATTTAGGGATTTTTGTAGGTTTTTCTAGATACCCTACGAAGAGCTTTTGCAACTCGAAATGTGTTAGGAACCTTCACAGAAAAAAAACCCGATATAAAAAAGTATAAATTCTAACTTATTTCATAAAAAGTTAATATGATTTAAGTCAAATTTATGGTTCAAACATATCAAAATGATATTTTAGCATATCATGTAAAATACCAAATACCAAAAAATAATGTAAAATAAGATAAAAATAATCTTTATTCATATTAAAATGATATCATTCATATCATATCAATCTGATCTTTTGTAATTTTTTTTTTGTGTAAGTGCTCACAAAATTGAATTAAGAAATAACATTTTTGCAAAACTGCAAAGTATTCCACCTGTTTGACCTTATCGTAACCTATTAATCACCTATAACTAAATGAGCCCACAAAAAACCTTCTCAGCAACCCAAATGGCAAACATGAAAAATCAATTTCCATAAAATATTCTTCATGCATATAGAACTTTCCCTGATACTCATCATATATTAAAGATAATGCAAACAAAATGCTCATAGGCGAATGGCAGGGCGTATCTATAGATACAAATATGTGTCTGAAAAAATATTTGCATATACCTAGATGAACAACGTGTGTATCGTCAAGTGCAGGCCGAAAATTGCGCTAGTCATTCTCGGGGGGACACGCTGTTCGATCCACTCAGATCAACATTTTCGAGGAGGGCAAGACAGACAGGCTGCCAGACACTTAATTGGTTGTTGTGCTTAACATAATAACAGCCGAGGAGGTCACATAATAGACAGCAATCCTACATACAATACCGATCCCAATCCCAATCCCAACCCCATCATCAACCTGTTCTGGGGGTAGTTCGAGTGCTTTTCGCTGCCAATAAATTCCCTCTTCTTTTTCCGAACCCAAGGAAAGAGGTAACAAACTGCTTGCCAACAGTAGTAGTCGATGGGGCGAATACATAACAAACGCACTGTGCGCCAGTATATAAATAATATAAATCGCCAGATAGTATAAAAGTATAGAAGTTCGGGGTGCGACCAACCGACCGACTGACTTATAACGACAGCCAGCTAAACAAGTTAAAGTTCGAATTGCTGCGTCTCAAAGCGTTGGATGATGTCATTTTGGCAGTTTTGTTTTTTATCGATTGTTTTTCTGTAATAATTAATTAAACATACAAATGTCTCTCGGCCGCAGGTGTAACCACAAAGTACCGCCGACTGACCTTGACAACCTATAGAATCCTCTAAAAATACTTTTGCCCATTATATATGTATCGTTTTCTAAACGGGAAGCGAGCGAAATAACTGAGCATTGTTATCTGGAGACCAGCGGCGGTTGGGGGTATAAACTTGTTACAGATAAGATCTACCTCAAAATAGGCTAAATGGGGGATTACCTTGGTTAAATTTTCGAAGATAAGGGCAAGAAGAATGTGGTTTTAACAATTAAGACTTGTAATTAAATCTTTTCAAAACTGCAGGTAAAAATATATTTTAATATTGGGTTAAAAACTTCAAAAGAGATTTTTTGAATTTCTAAGGAAGACATTGTAATAAAAAGTAGAAAAATTCTTGTCATTTAAGTATAAGGTCCATATTGAAAAAATTTACGTTTTAAATTTTTAAAAACTTTTTTTTTATTGGCTTCAAAGATTAAAACTTTTAAAATCTTAGAAAAGCTGTTTTCTGAATTCAGATTTAATAAAATTGGGTTTCTCAAAAAGTCGTTTTAATATAAGGATATAAAAACTTTGGATTGAAAAGACTTTAAAACTGTAATTTTGAAAAGAAGAAAAATATTGAAAGAAAAAATATTTTTTCCGAAATCCAATATTCTTTCGAAATCTTTTCTTTGAATATAAAAACTTTACATTGAGAAGTCTTCAAAACTGTATTATTGAAAGTATAATACACCATAATATAATGTTCTCAGAAATCTTTTTATTTTAACCCAACCCTAGTTTTTCCCGATTCCTAAACTCAACTGTTGTGATATATCCTAACCAACTTTCTCTCGATTTTTACCTCGTTTCTCCTTGATATGGCTGTCGTACTGGGAATTGCTGCGGGCGTAATTGATGGACGCCATGGTGGACTGGAACTCGTGGTATTCCTGTTCACTGGGTGATTCGTTGCTGCGGCCACTTTGCGTTGCCAGAGTCTGATAATCCTGGCGCAGACTCTTGCTGAAAGTGCCGATGCCGCTGAGGGCGTGGGCAGCTGAAGCGGATGTGGATGCGGAATGGGATTGTGATTGGGATGAAGGAGTGCTAGGTCGCGTGGGCGTGGACACAATCACTATACTGCTGGCCGGTCGGCCCTCGGTGTCCGAATCGTTATCGATCTCTAGATCGTTACCGGCGATACGAATTTCCGAGATATTCCCGACAACCGGCGACGTTTCGATTAATTTACGCGACGTGGATAAGGATGAGGACGAGGACTTGGTCGTTGTGCTGGTTATCGTTTTGTGGCTTACAATTTTCCGTGGCTCTTCCGTCGAAGAACCGCGCAATTGGCACGTTGCAGCTGGACTAACTAGACCCTTTTGCGGTTGCTCCTTCGTGCCAATTGGCGTGGATGTTTTAAGCATTGTCTTCAGCTCCAGGTCCCTGGGTCTCTGCCTTTGGGGTGGTGTTACCTGTTCGGGGGTAGTAGCACCACCACCCACCTGGACAGTTGTTTGCTGGTACAAACGCCGGCGGGGGTTGCTACCGCCGACGGTAATGTCAATGTTGCCCGTTGCCATGGGTACTTCCTGTCGGCCACCAAACGAATCGGTTGAGTCCTCCCCGATTAGTTCACTTTCCTGCTCCAATTTGATCAGTATCCTTCGTCCGCCGGCGGTTAAATCCACGCTCCTCGGTGGCGTCACACTGGATCGCTCACTGGAGATACTCGAACGCGACCAGGATGGCGAATCTCTGGGCGAAACATAGCCCTCGCCATGGCGATAGATCTTCTCCTCGGCATAGCCGCCATCGCTGGTCATCGAGGAGGTGATGATGGTTCTCACGCCATCAGCGGAAGGAACCTCTCTTACAGTTCTTTCTCCTTCAAGGAAACTTTCTACTTCATTGAGCTCCCTTTTCTTGGTCCTTCGAGCCGTTCGTAGGGTCACATTAAACGGCGCCAAATGCTCCTCCACATTGCCCTGCTCGCCAGAGGGGCTCATCAGGCGACTGGTAGTGCGAAGGGTTACGTTAAAAGGACTCGCCACCTGGTCACTGGTCACCTCGACTCGACGAGGAGGAGTTGTGTGCCTCAGTTGAACCTGCTGGAAGGCCAACTTGGCTGCCTCCGCCTCGGCCAATCCACGTTGCCTCTCCTGTCGCAATCTCCGCTCGATTTCGTGGACATCTATCTCGAAGGGATTCTCGGCATCGTAATCTTCCGGATCGTCAACCAAACGCAGCTCATCGGAGCTTTGCTCAGCGGGCCGCTTGACGGGATTAGAGCCATCCGACCAGACCTTTTCGTATTGGGCCACCTTTTGTCGGAGTCTCTGTTGATTGGGCGAAGGAGCAGATGAAGGCTGGTCCTCCAGGACCAACTCCTCTATATTCGAGCTACTCGAGGTGGTCAGGGAGGTGGTGATGGTTTTCATATAAGTCCTCGTCACCGTCGATGTCTCCAGCTGTTGGCTCTCCTCCTGCCGCTCCTCCTCCTGCTCCACTTGCTCTCTCGAGGATTTCTGCTCATGCGCGCGACGCCGGCGAACAGCTGGGACTGGAGGCACGTCATCATCATGGAGGCCGGCATCTATGGAACTTGGATCCTTGTGCTTGGATCCTGGTCCTCCTCCACTATCAGCCATAATGGCATTGATTTCGCTAATAGACCCTTGTCAAGCCAAATTGTCATCGGTTACGAGTTTTCCCCAGCCTTTGTCCTTTTTCCTCTCCACTCCTTTTGGTTTTCCACCAAATGCAGAATTGATTTTTCTCACGCAATGCACACACACACCGAAACTTTTCACCGAATTTTCCTTTGAACAACCCTTGAATGGCCTTCAGTCTTTTTTAACTTTTTCGGCACACGTAATTCAACTTTAATTTGCCTAAAAGCAAAAACACACGCTTCTTCTTTTTTATTAGGTAGGAATATTTAACACTCGAAGCTTTCGGGTTTTTGGATTTTATTAGGCGACAGCCTGAGATTATCTCACGTTGGGTTAGGTAAGAAAATTGCTCTCGCAATTCTTCTCACTGCCCCGAGAATTGTGTGTTTTTCGGTTGGAGGTTTGAATTTTTTTATTTTATTTCCAACTTAGCCTGGTGGGCAGCCGGCTATATCACATTATTTGCCCGGCGACTTTGTCGCTCCGCGATTCCAATCCGCTGTCGTAGAAAGCCGGTTCGATACTGAATACTGAGCCCAAACCCAAACCAAAAAGCGTTCAATATGCTACGCCTTGTCCAGTCCAAAAAAAAAAAGTCGTGAGAGAAGAGCTCGGCGTATATAGTAATCGTAGTAAAGCTCATGTTTCCAGAGTCTGTGCTCACCGATGTGTGTTGGTATTTCTAAAATCGAGAGAGATACTAAATATCCCAGAGAGAACTTGAGACAGAGAGCGCGATGAGCACACGCAATATTTTGTACGACTTTTGATGGATGTTGTTTACCACTCCAGCACGTACTCACCGAGTTTGAACCGACTGGTTGTTTTTATTTAGGGTCAGTGGCGCAGTAGCCGGCTTTTTCTAAGGGGGGTGAGGATTTTTGAAGAAACCTTTTGGGGTTCCAACTTTTAAGTAATGAAACGAGATCTTACAAGGTCAACGTTCTGTGTTTACCTTTCCCCAACTAATGTTTAGAATTTTTACTAGTCTGTTAGTTAAGATCATAAATAATTTAAACATAAAAAAAATTTTGTTTCATTACTTTAAAGTTTTCTACATTTTTAAAGGATAGAATTAAGGATTCTGTAGTTTTTTGTTAGGTATTATAAATAATATCTGTAGCTTTTATCCACTAATAATATCACTAATTCTCCTAAAATGAAAGTACAGCTTATTGG